>NC_060270.1:59645784-59647249 GCF_021613505.1 Equus quagga
GTCTCTCATTGGCTAATACCAGAAGCACACAATAAGCCACAGTGCAATATAAAAAATTAATAAACTAAGCTGTATAAAATACTATTAATCCACATAAAATGAAACTAAGCTGTATAACTATGGCTAAATTTTAAAATCGCAGCATGATGTTACCCCACCAAAGGAGAAGCAGAATATCCAGTACGCAGAGATGGAACAGAAAGGCTGAACTTGGAAAGGGAGTAAAACAGCAATGGCTCAAACAGGTCAGCTGGAATATACTTGAGCGTATTCAGCAGAGAGGCAGCCCAGGGAGTGTTTTATCCTCTTAATGGGAAAAGGAGAAAGAAATAGTCAACAACAGACAGAAAGTGAATAAGCAGACAGTGGGACATGGGGAGGACTTTGATCAAATGGGCCTTGCCGGGTTCCTCCCTGTCTACCACACCTAGTTCATGTTACACTCTAGTTATCTATGGCGAGAGCTCCTTCCTGGAACAGGCTTTCTATCCTAAATTCCTTTAGGCAGTTAGGGGGATGGTCAAAGTTTCCTCCTGAGTCTTTCATTCTTAAAAATAATCAAGGCAAAGGGACACATTTTGGGGTGGCCAACTCTGATCCCCCACATACGGATGAAATGAAATGAATATAGAAAGCCCTGGGCAGAGGTCATGATGCTGTATAGGTGCTTGATAAATGTGCAGGAGGTGAAATGAACAGTCCTTATGTACCACCTTCAGGATTTTTGTTAGATGTGAGTTCCACCTCTACTCATATTTGGTGAATATTTTCTTTTCAATTAACTCACTTATTTTAAAACTTAGCCTTGTCTCCTACCATAATAGCCACAAATACATAGGTGTGAGGTGTACGTTATACATTTCCTCCTAATATTCATGAAAATAAATGTAAAATCATTGAGAGATTTAACATCCACATGCCCTCCAAAACCATCTCAGGTACAGCTGGTGTGCCAAAGTTTGGGAGACACGGAAAGTGTGTAAAGAGCCCTGGATGTGGGACCTGGAGACCCAAGGTCTAGGCTGGACGAGCATGCGGGCCATCGTCTTGAGGCAAGTTCTCCCAAAGAAAAGTGGGAGATAAGAACTCATGCTTTATGTTGAGTGACGGCACATGAGATGATGAAGGTGACAACATTTAATAAATAGGGACATTACAAACTGAAGATGTTTGTGGGACTCTGTCTCCTTCTATTAAAGAAAACTTTAAAAAAAATCAAACATGTCTGGCAATGGTCAACCATTTACTAAAATAATACACTCTAGAAATCAAAGAGAATTTTCTACTGCTCCTATAACTTCAAAACAAAGCATCAGCTCGTCTCCTTTTTCTTGCAGAGATAACAAAGTTGCACAATCTCTATCAAGGTCAGTGAGCAGGAACTCAAACTCTGCCTCTCTGCTTTGGCTTATGGTATTATTACACCACATGGGCTCAGAGCTGGAAAGAGCCCAAGAGATCACCG
>NC_060270.1:59647349-59656711 GCF_021613505.1 Equus quagga
GTCTAGTCTTCTCATCATACAGAGGAGGCACTGAATTCTGGAGAATTTTAAAAACCTTACTATGGTCACGGAGCAAAATGGGATTCAAATCATGCTCCAAGCCCCTCAAGCAATGCTCCTGCCATTACACAAGCCTGTTCCCTAGTAAGACACAGGACCTCAGGGGAAGAGGAGCTAGAGATGCTGTGCTCTGTATAATCCACTAACATCCAGTTGGGAAAGAACCCTGTAGGCAGGTCAGAGTACTAAGACGTGGACACTGCCTTCAAGGTGTCCACGGTCCTTCAGAAGGAACTGGACACACAACAAACATGGCCCAATTAACAGGAAAATAAAACCGAGACATTGCCTCAATTTTCCCAAGATAATCCAAAAAGCAGTAATAGGGATGGAGACTGAAGCAAGCCCTGTGTATTTGGCTACTACTGTGGGAGTGGGTGTGCCTGCCCAGGGATGTCACTTCCAACTCCCCACCCTGGGGGTACAGCTGCACAGGGCAGCTACAGCCTCATGGTCCTTCAGTCAAAGGACATCATCATCACAATTAGGGACCAGGGCAATCCTACCCCTCCCCAGAGGCTGCTGGTGGGATGCTGGGAACCTTCTCGGGCTACCTAATTCCTATCCTGTGGAGATTCACTGTTGCTCCTCACCCAGTCATTCAACAGTCTAAGATTTGCACTAACACTCAAAACAACAGAACAATGAGCGAGGAAGCAATCTTTCTAGCATACGTCTAAAATCATAGTAAACTACACAAAAACGTCCTCACATTCTAACACCTCTGGAAAGATACTTCCATGTGACTTCTCAGATAAACATTCCAAGAGTTATGGTCTTAAAGAAAGAGTGCCTGCTCTAAGAAATATGTACCATCTTTTAGAAAAGGAAGAGCTTTCTCCTAATAGGAAAAGAATCTAATCAATAGAATTTTCTAAGAAAGAAAATGTTGGTTTAAAAATTTAGAGTTATTACATTGTAGCTCATGTCCACCTCTCCTGACTCTGCCCCGATACCATTTTACTGATGCCATCCATCATGTTCTAGGTCACTAGAGGAGGGCAAGGCTGGAAGGGGACCGAGATTGATGGAGTGTGCAATCCACGCCAAATGTTTTACCTCCTTTCATGGAATCCTCATAACAGTCTCTGAGCTAGGTATTCTTACACTCATTTGAAGAACGAGAGTAGAGCCAGTACACTCTAGAAAGGGGAGGCACCCCTAATTTTGGTAGGTCCAATAACAGTCTCAGGATAATAACAAAGGCCTGGACCATGCGTCAGGAACTATGCTATGGAGCTTTATATAACAACGGTGTGTGCCAGGCCCCGTTCCACGTGCTTTACTTACTAAGTCATTTGACCCTCATAATAACTCTGCGGCATTGGTGCTCTCCTTACCCACCTTTAATAGCTGGAGAACGAAGTCACACAGCCGGTCAGGGGCAGAGCCGGGGGTTTGAACCCAGCAGCCTGGCTCCAGGATCTAGGGCCTTAACCCCCAAGCCAATCGCCTCTGTCAGGCAAGGGGCCCGCCCAGAGCCACCAGCCAGTAGGTGACACTGCTGGGATGCAGCCTGCAGACTACAGGATTCCAGAGGTGTCTTCTTCATCACCGACACTTCCACCAGCGCTTCTCTTTGCCAAAGCTAACACCTGCACTTGGTGCCCTGGACTCCACCTTCTTCCTCTTTGGGGACTTTGCTTCACTATCTGTGTTACACACTTGCTCTATCCATTGGACTCCTCCCTTCTGCCCCCAAACATCTACAGATCTGCTTTCTCCTACAAATTTCTCCCCAGACCCTGCTGCAGACTTCAACTGTCATCCTCTCTCCTCCCCTCCATTGCCTCTTCTTGAAAGACAGCTACACCCTCTGCCTCTCCTCCATGCCTGGTCCCTGTCCAGCCCCCGTGTCTCTGAAGTGGTCTCCTCTGCTCCCATTCCCCTGGCCACGCTCCCTGCTCCAGCCTGCAAGAACCTTTCCAAGATGCTTGCAGGAGCCTCAGCAATAGAAGCAGCTCTCCATTTCCATTCACACTTTCATACATCTGTGCCTCTGCTCACACTTTTCCTTCCACATGGAGTCCCTTCCCCAGCCCCCGTCTCCTCTTGCTCAAGTCCTGCATGTCTTCCATGTCCAGAGCTAAGCACTCCATCTGGAAGCACTCACTCCTCCTCCAAGCTCTGTTATGATTTCTTTTCTACAGCACTTCTTTAAGTAGATGTCTTATCTCCCCTAGGCTGTACCTAACCTGAGGGCAGTATTCTTAGCTAACTCATCTTTATGTGTCACTCACAGGTAGTTGTAGAAAGAGGACACTTCAGCAGTGGCTGTTCAGTGTTCATTCCCTGACCGCAGGCTTGATTCTCAACAACCACATCCTCCTGCGGAAACTCAAGGCAGAGGTTGCTAAGTTCCTGGATCTACCTGCTGCCCTGTTGGCAGGAACAGAGTCCACCAAAACACCTTGGAGAACTGCCTGTCCTCACACGGAACCACATCTGATCCCCTGGAAGCAAGCAGAAGGAAACGACTTCTAGGAAGTCAGGGAGTTTTGACAGCAGAGAGAGGAAATATTAGAAATGTGGCCCTTGTTAAGAAGAGAGATTTATTAAGATGGTAGAAATCACCAGGAAAATGCTATAGCTAAATGTTCATTCATGCGTTGACTTGTCCTCCTAAATGTCCCCAGTCATTTCAATTTACTAGGTTCCGTCAGCCATGGTTTGGAATATCAATTCTGCTGGCATTTCAAAGCTCTTTGTATTCTATCCCCAAGTCACTTGTCCCCAGGAGGATGGTGATCCTATGAATCCCCAAAGTGCCTCCGTCAGAACACACAACGGTCTCTCGTAAACATTAGTGGGGCACAACAGGACCCTCAGCTGTCAGGTGGTGGGTGAAGTGGACATTTCTGCCAGATATTTTAAGAGCCACCTCACCCTTAATTATCTTCGTAAGCCTTGAACACATCATGCACAATAGGGGCTCATACCTCAACCTGAGAGTTTGAAAACAAAGCACATTACTCTTTTCAAGTCACTTGTACATTATCTCATTTAACTTTTACAACAGTCCATTAATGCTATTAGTCCTCTTTTGTGGTCAAAGAAGTTCAGACTCAGAAAAGTTAATTAACTTACCCAACAATTTGCTTAACTACAAAACTCAATGCTCTCGATTCCATATAAACACTGAGCATATAGAGAAAGCGATGAGACAGGTGCTCTCCAATATTGCCCATGGAAAGATACACTGAGAGAGCAACTGCATTAAGAATAAATATGTATGTGTGTGTATATATGGATATGAAATATTATATGTATAATAGTCACCATTAATTCCACTTCTAGAAATAGAGCCTAAGAAACTACCCAGAGATACGATTTTTAAAAATTTGATATAAAGACATTTATTGTAATATTATTTATAATAATGACAAATTGTAAACAAAATAAGACTGGCTAAGCAATAATATAATCACAAGACATAGTCCTTACAAAGAAACCTTTAAGTAGTTTTTAAGAAAATAAAATAGACTGGCATAATGTTATGCGGGAAAAAAAGATAGAAAACAGAATATATAGTAAGATTCCAATTCAAAAGGCTGGGGAAAAGCACATGAAAATATTAGCAGTGGTTCCCTTTTCTTCTGTATGTGTTCTATTTTCAGAATTTTCTACCAAGTTCAAGTGCTACTTTTGTGATCTGAAAAAAAAATGTTATTTAAAACCAACAAATAATTTTTTTTTAAATCATATCCATAGTTAACACAGAAACAAACTCCCTTTGCCTCCAACTCCAGGGTCAGGCCCCTGCACCAACCTCCCTCGCTATGCAGACAAGTGAGCTGACATATAAAATACTTCAGAAGCACAGGGTCATCGGGCAACTCGGTGAAATGGCCAATCCGTCAGCACGAAGCAAACTACACTAGAAGGTTTCATATGCAGACCCGAGTAGACGCAGCCCCACAAAGGGGGCCAGAACCACTCAGCACAAGACTAATGTGCGTTCTCAGTCCTGCTTCCTGCAATTTTATTTCTTAAATATACCAGGACTGCTGGACCCCTCTCTATCTCTAATGCTTTCTTCCAATCATCTAATAACACGTTTTGTTTCAGATGTAGGTTATCACTGAATCTGGGCATAAGACAATTCCCAAATCCCTCTTGAACTAGAACTAACCTGCTGCAAAATATTTTCATTCCATCTTCTCAGAAAGGAAATTGTGTTAGAACCCTCTAGCAATTCCGTATTGAAGGCCATTAACCAACGGCCCACAACATTCCTGTCCGTAGCAAACGTGCAAGGCCTTCAAGGACTCTTCAGTGGGTTTCATATTCTGTCCTGTAAGTAAGGTTTCACAGCCAAGTACACTTGTTCATGTTTTATATTACTCATATTTCTCCTCTACACACAGTGCTCTAAGGGAGATACCACTCTTGGGCCATGCTGTTGGAAGAAAGGACAATTGGAAGTCCAGAAAAACTTTCTGTAACTTCTTCACAGGCAACATCTACAAATGCAAGAAAAACGGGCAGCTTGGGGAATTGCACGTTCTATTGCTAATGCTACAATTTGAAGGGATCGCACCGTCGGTCATTGTCATCGTCCCAGTAATCTCAAGGAGTTAAATGAAGTAGGTAGTTCCAACACTGAGGTGTAAAGAGGAAAGGAGCTGGTGATGAGCACAATTTCCTTTTGCTGAGATGTGCAAACACAGAGCTCTGCAGTAAATCTAATTCATAAATGGACTCAGCTCCAACCGCACATGCTAGGTTCCTCCCGCAAACAATCATGTTGCAAAAATAAATTAGTAAAAATTAATAAAATTAATTTTTGATGTCATAAGATAGACGTGACCTTCACTGTTCTTTAACACACTCACTAAACAGGAGACACATAAGGCTATTGCAAAGCAATGATTCATAACATTGCCCCACGGATCAGCACGGAAACCATTAATTCTGAACCACCTCTTCTGATTACAGGACAAGTTGTTATTGTTTGAGTAAAGCGGAAAAGAGGGGAGATTTGTTTTGCCGCAAAAGCTCCTGGCTAAAGCTTGTTACCTTGATTAACATTCCCCTTTGCCCTGATGTTATTCCAATGTCAGCAGGAATTTTGTGGTCCTGTGTTAGAATCCTTTAAGGAAGGTTTTTGATCTAGAGTAAGTAAAAGAATATATGATGGAAGAAAATCATTTATCAAGGCTTTCCTTTGCCACTTAACTCTTTCTCCAGCAGCTCTTGAACAGCAGCTTTAAGACCTATAGATGTGAGGTGCAGGCCCTCCCAGCACGGAGAAGCCTGTTAAGGCTTCCTTTGACTGACCCTTCTCCTTGGGTCCTTCCTCCAGATACCCCAGCTGTAGGCATAACAGCTTACAGGAGCTTCAGACAAATCACTCTGGCCATAAACAGTAAACGTGCCTCATAGAACATTTCCAGAAACTTCATTTTATTCTACTTTTTAAATGTTGATTTTTAAATAGTGGCCTAGATTTGAAAATACCCTCCCTTTTTTTTTTAATGCTGAGAAAGATTCGGCCTGAGCTAACATCTGTTGCCAATCTTCCTTTTTTTTTTTTTTTTTTTGCTTGAGGAAGATTAGCCCTGAGCTAACATATGTGCCAATCTTTCTCTATTTTGCATGTGGGACGCCCCCATAGCATGGCTGACTAGTGGAGTGTGTCGGCGCCTGGGATCCAAACCCATGAACCCAGGCTGCCAAAATGGAGCACACCAAACTTAACCGCTATGCCATGGGGCTGGCACCCGGAAATATCTATTTTATTCCTGCCGTGGAAAGGGGAAAATGGAAGTTCAAGCATTTTGAAGTTTGTAGTCCAATAAGTTGTTTAGTTTCTTGTAGTGTTTTTTGGAATTAGAAATATCAAAAGGAGCAGCTCAGAGCCTCCCAGGATGCTTTGATAAAGAGACCACATTCCAGAATTTCCTTGCTACCCACAATCTCTACAGAAGAAGTTTTCCATACTTTGACCATTTCATTGGAACCACTTTTCATTTCTAATGGATTTTTATTACTATTTAATGAAACTAGTTACTTTAGGCTTTATTTTCACAGTAACTTTCCTTGCAAAATTATCTTTAATTTCTAAGAGATTTTTTATAGCAATTATAAGGAATAAGCATTCTTGAATTTTAGGATGCCAGACACTTTCAACTGAGTACATTTTGCCTTATAACGATGAGATTTGTGAAATTACTCCTCCTCTGCATTATTTGAAGCTGGGGCTGAGAAAAGCACTGGGAGAAAAATCTATTGAAATTTGTCTTACATTTACCTCTTTTTTTTTTTTAAAGATTTTATTTTTTCCTTTTTCTCCCCAAAGCCCCCCGGTACACAGCTGTGCACTCTTCGCTGTGGGCTCCTCTAGTTGTGGCACGCGAGACGCTGCCCCAGCGCGGTCCGATGAGCAGCGCCATGTCCGCGCCCAGGATTCGAACCAACGAAACACTGGGCCGCCTGCAGCGGAGCGCGCGAACCCAACCACTCGGCCACGGGGCCAGCCCCTTTTTTTTTTTTTTTTAAAGTGCCTTTTCCTCTGAGGTTGTCTGTCTTAGACAGGGGCTGACTCGCATATTAGCGGTCAATGCGTTCTACTCTGCACCCCCAGCGCCAGCACGAAACTCTCATTCAACAAGTTCAAACTACTCAACTGCACACTTTTCAAACAGGAGACACACAAGTCCCTCCCTCATCCCCGAGTTCCCAAGGGAAGGAAATGCAGTCTTTTGTCGGTGCTGTTTTGGAAGGGGGCCATTTTCCTGCAGTCTGCAAACTCCAGATTTTTACTTAAGCCAGATCTCAACGCCATCCTCCTTGCCGTCAGCTCTGAGCTGTCTACTGCCTCTTTACAAGGGGTGTTTTCTGAATAACAATCCGAGGAGCATTATTTGCCATTTTCACCAAGCTCCTGCTCTTTGTGGTTACACGTTCTGCAGTGTCGATCATTCGTAAGGCAATTGGAACCCTTAAGCTCTCCAGCAGCACAGGAAAAGAAAGAAGGCATCCACTCTGGAGAGCACGTCTGGCGTCTCCTACAGTCGCGCGAGGAGGGGCAGAGGCTTACCTGTGAGGCATGCCTGTGGTGGAGGCGGTGGTGTGCTCGCAGGACAGCTCCCAGAGTTGGAGGCACCAGTTCATCTCCACTTCGTGCACCAGAGCCAGCTGCCGTGCCCTGAGCTGGCTTTGCCGGGAGGGCCCGAGGCTGCCGTCTTGCCCATTTTCTGAGGCTTTCTTGGGAGATCTGTCTTTGCTCCCTATGGAAAGCCCAGACTGCTTCCTTAACTTGCTGTTCTCTTCCGAGATCTGACTCCCTGCTGCCCCAGTCCGGGCTGCCAGCATCCTGGAGCTTCCCTCTGTCTTTCAAAGAAGACTCTGAGTCACTATCATTAAAGTAATTGGAATTGATTTTCCTGCTTCTGCCTCCCTCCTCTCCCTGTCCTCTCTCGTCCCCTTAACCTTATCCCACCTCAAAGCTGTAATTGAGCCAGGTCTCCTGGCCATGGATGAAAGGCTATCTCTAACTTTCCTGAGGAAGAGCGAAGGTGGCCACTATCTGTGATATCTCAGAACATGGAAATTTTAAAAACAATCCCCAACAGCTTTGTAATGATGAAGTTTTTTGGTGTTGTTTCTTCTGCAAAGTATGGACTACTGCTTCATTTAATAATAACTCTGAACCTCAGCTCATTAGGGTTTGGTAAATTATATCTGATCATCACGTTAGAGTTACAAAAAAAGACACCCAGAGGCTCATCAGCCATTCTTAATTAGAGTCCCTGTAGAGTTCTAAAAGTTTTAATGTGAATTTCCTCAAATAAATTTAACAACATCAATGTGAGAGAAGGATTTTTCCTTTTGTGTAAACCTAAAATAATATTTTCAACTTATTTTGTGATCCTTTGGGAGAGGGAGGGTTTTTGAATGTCAGTGAACTGCATAACATGTAAAATGGTCTTTCATTCCTAAATCCTGCCGTAAATGATTTACTTGGTCTTCTCGATACTGCCGATGGATGGGAGCATGAGAATCAACTTATAATTGAGGAGACTGAGGCTGAAGTTGGAGTGAAAAAAATAGCAGAGTGAGAAGAAGTGGTAAGAGCCCACATGTGGGTGTGGGTGTGGATGTGGGGGGTGCATGTGCCCACTGCATGTGAAAACCAGCTCTGAAGATGGAAAGAAAATGCAGTTAATGGTCCCTGTGGTTCCCATGCATGGGGTTGACCCACACATGCCCACCGACCTGACCTCTGTCCTAGCTTGGGGACAGTGATATCAGTGCCCATGTAGGCATCTACCACAAAGTTCTTAAGGGACTCACTAAGCCCCCCATTCCCTAATCAACGCCAGTCCCTCCTGTGTCAACTGCTTCATGTCGGCTGCACACGAAGAACTCAGGACGGTTTGTGAATTGCTCTATGCAAGACCATAAATTAAAAAGCATCGAGGCAGAGCGAATTCTTATAGCTGCTGTGAATGGCAGGAGAGGAAGGAGAAAGAAGAGTGAAAGAGTTCTTAAAGAGTTAGCTCTTCTGGAAAGCATTTGATGTCTTTGAGGATCTCCAAGGGCTTTTACTTAATCAAAGCCAAGAACGAGGGGACAGTGGATCACAGCACATGGACTCTCTCATATTCGGGGGAAAGCTGTTTAATATTAGGATCCAGGGTAGTCCACCAAGCAACGTGTCACCTGAAACACCCATCAAAGGGCAAGGAGGCAGCTGCTACCCAGCACCAGGCCTGTCCCACCTGAGGCTGTGGGGGCTTAGGAACCTTTAGCACCAGCAGCTGTAGCCCCTCCAACTCCCCTCCCTGCCCTCCATTCCTTGAGTCATTGAAGAGCTCTGGCAACATGGGATCCATAGCAACAGGCTCCCCAAAGTGTAGTCTCTGGGAACAGTCTCCTCGGTTTGGTACCGTTGTGGGTGTGTCCATAGGGGCTCTGCAGTGGAACTGGAAGGGGGTCTAAGTTCATTCAGCCAAGGGGGCTGCATCCTCCCCGGCTTGCCTCTCTCGGGAGGCAGTGCCGCTGTGTTTCAGAGCTCTGCTCTGGCGTCGGACTGCTTCTTTTTGAATCCTAACTCCATCACTCACCTGCTCTGTGATCTTAGGCAAATTACTTACCCCTGTCACGCTTCGGTTTCCTCATCGATAAAAACAGGGATGATTATCTACTTGTGGCAGCTTTGAAAGACAGCCCTCAAATGCTTTGACATCCTCTCATTGAAAGGTGTGGTCTATTTCCCTTCCCCTGAATCTGGGTGGGCTTCTGACTGCTTCAATCAGCAAGATATGATGGAAGTGATGCTATGACTTCCACAGCTT
>NC_060270.1:59656721-59657503 GCF_021613505.1 Equus quagga
CGTTGTGAGAGCAAGTTTGGTTAGGTTCATAGCTCCTGTCATTCTGGTTGGAGTTACCAGCCATCGTGAATTACGAGAGCCAGAAAGTCATGTCTATCTTGTCCACAGCTCTGGTCTGAGCTTTTCCTAGATTAACAGTTCTGAGTTTAATCTTCAAACTTTAATAAAAATGGAAAGAAGTTGAAATGGATCCAAAGAAGAAAAATTAAAATTAGGTTTAGAAAATAGGAGTGGTAAGAAAACATTAAAGATGTTCAAGAACCAAGTTCACTTGTAGGAATTAAGCCTAAGAAATTAACTAAGAATTTGCACAAAATGTTTGCTACAATAAAGTTTGCAGGAGAATTTTTTTAAATTGTGAAAAAATTGAAAACAACCTAAGTGATCAAAATAGGAGAGCATATAATTGAACATCCGTACATTTGATAGCCAAGGTGTGGAAGTATAAATATGAAATTATGTTCAACGATATAGTTATTGAAACAATTAGATTATAGCATACATAGTAAAATTTGGTTCTATAAATTTACATATGTGTAAACATGCATGGAAAAAAGTCTGAAAGAAAATACAGCAAAATGTTGGCAGTAATTACATCTGAGAGTTTGAATAATAAATTTTGTTTCATTTTGCTCATTTATATTTTCTGTTTTCTGAAATCACCATGTGTTACTATATAATTTTTTTCAATTAAAGTCAAATAGTGAAGATTGGCATGATTTGGCACCAGATATAAAAAGGAGACCTCTATAAACTTGGTTTCCCAGGAGCATAAAATCAAC
>NC_060270.1:59657513-59694006 GCF_021613505.1 Equus quagga
CCAGCAGTGTGGTTTCCTCTTGTCACCAGTCCCAATGATCCACGAGTGACCCCTGTGTGGGCTACTTGTGTCCTTCTGCTGTGGCAGGGTTGTTATTACTGCAGATACCCAGAGAGTCTAGGCTTTCCCTCCCTGGCCAGCTGTTTGTAAATCAGGTTTGGGGTGCCCCAGCACTGTTGGCTGTAAGATCTAATAGCACACTCCTTTTGCAGTTTTTCTGTTAAGTAAGTAGGCACCCAGTGTGGGTAGTTGCTAGGCTCAGGAGCTTACAATTGCTGTGGGCCTCAGGCCTACAAGGCTGTTGTCAGCTTTCTTAGGATTGCAGCTGAGTGAGGCTGGCCCCAGTCATGGGACCACCCAATTGTTTCAGGCTTTGGAAGGTGCGGCAGATCCCCTTTGTGGCTGTTTGAGAAGCACAGGACTTCCGCCACTGATAGGCCCCACTCTCCTCAGGTCCATGCACTTTGTCAACACAGTCCTGGCCTGTGCACACTTCCTGATCCACTACAGTGCACCCAGCTGCCCCACTGCAGATGCCCCCACACTCTCCACCAATGCCCCCCAACAGTTCACCTGCTCCTCACACCGGCCCTGCCCCACAGAGGCAGACCCACTCACCTGCCTGTAAAGGATCCAGGCACTCAGTCTATGCAGGCTGACAAGTAGCCTGAGGGCTTGCTGTTGGGTGGGGCTGGTCCATAGGTTCAACCTACCTTAGCTGAACTAGATTAAATCTGCACTCTAGTGGGTGTGGCAGACCCCTGGGCTGACAGGCCAGGGGAAGAATGTCAATAGCGTCTGTCAGGGTTGGTGTCCACACGCCTGTACTAGGTCACAACAATGGCTGCTGCCAATGTCTCAGTCTCCAGAGAGGTCTCACCTCTCACCGAGATGCCCACAGAGCCTACCCAGTGAATCTCTTTTCAACAAAGGACCATGCAGCTTTCTTTCTGGTGATTTTAGGTTGCTCTCTGAGACCAGTGCATTTGTGAGTGGGCCCTTTAAGAGCTGGCTTTATTCCACTTATGTCCTACAGCTTTTCTGGGGCTATTCCCTGTTGCAGTTAATAGCCAGCAAAGCCAGAGATTATGACACTCGTCTCAGTTGTGCTGAGTCTAAAGGATGCTTATAGTGGTAACGTACCCCTGCTCAGGTCCCCACTCCTCCAGGGGGTGCTGTGTGTTTTAGGGTGGCTCCTTCCTGGCTGTGAAGTTCTGCGGCTCATGAAGGTGGCTTTTTTTCACTCCAGAAGGAATTTCTGCCTCTTCTGCCTCAGTAAGGACTGTTCCTTATTGTGGGGGTTCGTTTTATCCAGCTTTCAGTTCTCTCTCAGGTGTAATTTTTCCAAGAACTGTTGTAACCTGGTTGCATTCATGGCAGGAGGTGAGTTCAGAGTCTGCGTCCACTGTCTAAGTTTAGGAAAAAACTGTTTTTTCCATCCTAAGATTAGACATTTATATTCATCTGTATGATCTTTAGTTTCATTCTTTTATAATCACTGAAAAGTCACATTGGCTTATTGCACCAAGGAGAGGAGGGAGGTCTCAAAGAGACAAACAAGCAAATTGATAAGAAAAATAAAATATATATATATATATATAATATATATATTCAAATTCTTGGCTTTGAGTAAAAAAATAGGCTTTTCAGACCAAAGTAGAAACAGCAATCTCCATGATAGTTGTTTCGGGTTTTTCAAGAGTTGCACATTTCAAGAGGTGAAAGCTGGGGGGCTCGGAGCAGAGATTTTAAACTCTGAAGAAGAGAGCAAGTAAGCACGAGTGAGCTCTCAGAGGGCCGGAGGGGAAACAGGAGTCCCCTCTGGCAAGGAGGAGCTGGGCGCAATGGCAGTTGCCCAGAGACGTGCACAAAGGGAGAGCTCTCTGAGGGCTCAGCCACTCGAGGCCTGGGGCCCGGATTGGCCGCAGCAGAATGGAGGCGGCAGCATCGTGGATTTGGGGACAGCACTCTCCGTGGGGCCTGATGGGCTGGCAGAGACCTGCGTGCTTCACGTTGGCCCCTGAGAGCCAGGCGGACAGTCCTGGAAAGGTTCAGGCCGCTGGGGCAGGGCCACGGCCCCGGCAGCCCATGGCGGGGCCAGCGGACCAAAAGGCCAGCCCGAGGCACGGGGTCACTGTGGTCAGGGCAGCTCGCTGTGGCCGCGAGGACAGGGACACCCAAGCACCGCTGTGGACAGAAAAGCCACCGCCGCTGGGACCGCAGCCTAGTGGCGCCGAGGTTGACCCACAGGGGACTCGCCTCGAAAACCCAGCCTGTCACCGAGGCCTGAGCCTCCACAGGAGCCTGGCGGCCCAGGGACGGGGAGAGGAGAGGAAGCAAAGCCCCGAAAGGTGGAGGGCCTCTGACCAGGGAGCGGTGACCGGGAATTAGCCAGGTGAAGTTTTCTATTCTTGGAGCAGACAGGGGCTCATGGGCCGTATTAATTACTATACTTAATATTGCATGATTCTATATAAATATATAGAATACAAATACACATATAAAGGTATAAACTAAAACGATATATATTATAAACACAGATAATATCTATATACCTCCTTTCCCACTGATTGGGACGCCACCTCCACCACATGTAAATGCACATGCGTATATTGTGTGTACTGACATCTGTGTCTGCAGAGTTCGGTTCCATTCATCTGTCTACCAGCCTAAGATGATATTTAACATATTTGGTTCCAGACACGTGCTTGCTTAGTCTTGCAGCTTTCGTTTCCTTTGACTCACATGCCGTATTTTCCTGCAGGACTCACCCTAGAAGCTGCCCCCTCCTTAGGTCATATCAGTCCTTCAGGATCTTCCACTGTCACATCATCTCCACATTCCTCACATATCTACTAATCGAGAATGTTCAATGTGGTGAAACTGGCTTTTGCCAGACCACTAGACCCACTGTGTACATCTCCTCCCGACCTCATATTCAGTGATGGCACATTAGTACCTTGAAATTGGCCACAGTGGGAGTGTTTACACCACGAAGTAAGCGAATGCTCCAGATCTGGACCTCTGTTTTCAGAGAGCCAGTTTACAGCATGGCGTGGATAGACTGCCTCTGAAGGCGCCTCCAGGCCAGGCGGTCTCCAGTGCGGCTGACTGTAACACAACCAGTAGATGAAAAGTCTGAAATGAGCAGGACGATAATGGACACTTAGTGTTATTGCATCAACACCCAAATAAAAACGTGGTTTGAAAATATGTCACCTAAGAAATTCTGAGTCCGGTCCTTTTTACTCTTTCTCTCCTTGATAGGATTCTTGCAAGTTACTAAAATAGAAATTATCTACATTAACATCAGGTGGAAAAGAAAGACAGCTCTGACCTAGAAGAATGTGACATTTTGGATTGTGAAGGGAGAATAAATAACGTTTTCTTGTGTCAGTCTCTGTTCCCGGAGATCTTGGGTTATTAAGTATAACTGCTCAAACAAATAGTACTTCACCCCCTGGGAGACCTGCTTCTTGTTATGCTAGTCCCGGCATGAGCTGCGCAAAGCCAGTTAGTCAAACAGCCTGCACCGAATCCAACCCTCTCCTGACTCCCCTGGAAAAGCCGAGTTCGGCCTCCATTAGAATCACTCCAGACAGCCCTACCTATCTGGAACTCGATGCCAACCAAAGGTAGCGCTGGGCCCTGGGCCTGTCCCCTGGTGGGGATGCAAAGAGCCTTCAGGAGGACCCCATCAAGGTGGGCCCCGGTCTGTTCAGTTTCAAGTGTTCGTTACTCATAATAGCCTCTGCTGAGGCCACTCCTTTAACCAGTCCCCCTTCATCCAGTCTCCTCTGGACCATGAATGCCCCCAAATTCAGCTTTAAAGTCACAGGCTAGTAGACCCGGAAAGGGTCTCAGGGATGTTTTGCTCCAATCTTCCTTTGACACATGAGCCCCAGACAAAGATGGTCACTTACCACAGAGTAACAGCCAAGCCCTGGCCAAGGCAGAACTAGAGCTCAGAAGTGCCACGTCCCGGGCCAGGGCTCTTTCCAGGGAAACTCTGCCCTTCTCTCTTCCACAGTCGTCCTGGGAGGGGGAGGGACAAGTGGAACCTTGGGGAAGCGAGGCAGCATCCTTGTTACCTGTATACTACATGGTCACAGGCTTCAGGGACCCCTAAATCCAGAAGAATGTCAAGGGTCTCCCAGAGGCTCGACTAATGGACAGATTTCATTGAATTTAATTTGTGATGCAACTATCCTTTTTAATTGATTATTTTTTAAAACTCTTTCTGATGCATCTCCCACATAATAACTGAATTTCAGCCACAAAGAGGAGAGAATTTAATCAAAATATTCTAATGCCTCCTTTTAGAAATAATTTAAGAACAAATAAATAGGAAGGCTTATTTAACCCAACTGATTGAATGTATTTCTCAGTAGATCCTTCTGTGATCCGGCAACAGAAAAGCAAACAGAATCCTCCATTTAATTTTTCAGTGTAAAGAATAAACAGTTTCTAAACAACACAGACCTTAAGAAATCATTCTAGCCTCAAGCTAGCTAAGTCAAGCTTTAAAAAGAAAAAAAAGTTACAATACTTAATGATTTTGCAAATTCCTTTACAAGCACAAATCATAAATTAAAAGAATAGATTTTCGTGTGTGGCAATACAAACATTTTAATGGAAGAATAGTGGGTCTGTGCTTTTCATTTATTTATTACCTGACTTGCGTTTGGATGATTCCCACTGTCTGGATGGGATAAGCTAGTTCACTTTGTATCATACGTAGAATTGCTGGATTACAAGGCTAGATGCTATGTGTGTCAGAAGTCCCAGGGACTGGCTGCCTCCCCTTGCAGGTGAGAGGAGAGAAACACAGGAGGTCCTGGGGTGCCCAAGGTCACGGAGCTGATGAGCCTGGGGAGCCCAACGTCACGGAGATAATGAGCTTCAGAGCAAGAAATAGAACCCACGTCTCCAGACTCCCCAGAATGTATCATGGTGATCATTCTCACAGAGTCTAGAAAGCATCTTTGATCATCAATTTCTATGAGTTTTCATTAGGTATGTGAAGACTCTAGTAGTACTATTCTAATAAATGTTTGCTTCCCATAGTTACACACTCTTAAGGTATGTACGTGTAATATCAGAATATATATACTTTGTCAGTGACTCTCCCCATTGGTCTTCAAACTATCACGGTTGTTGTAGAGCAGAGGGAAAGGTGTAGGACTCAGATGGGACCAGAGTTTGAACCCCAATTCTATTTTTTAAAGAATAGTAAAGTTTCTTAAGTTATTTGATTTACTTAAACCTTTGAGCCTCGATTTCCTCATGTAAATTGGAACAATGAGGGTTTACTTTAGTAAGATTAATGCAGAGCCCCTAAGATACCACCTAGAATTGGAGGGGCAGAGGAGAGAATCACTTTTGATATTTGAAATCTACCCTATTTCTGGTCTGCCTAAATTTATTCATTGATTCATAAAATATTAGGTGCCTTCTATAGCCAAACGTTGTTCTAGATGCTGGAGATAGAATAGTGAACCAGATGACAACATCCTGAGGGGCATCAGCTAGCAGGTGCTTGTCTCTGAGGGTCACATGATGAGGCTGGTTTTACATGTGTTAGGAAAACCGCAAACTGGACTCAGCTGCTACTCAGGGAATGAACAGCTGCTGCCAGGGTAGAGCAGCCCCACTGGGATGACGCTGTCAGGAATCAGAAGGCAAGGGGAAAGCAAGTCCTTTTCCCTCCTGCAACCTCCAGTCTCCCTGTAGCGCCCCTGTTGACAGAGTCTAACAGAAGCATCGTCACCAAGCAAAGCATCAGTGTGAGTTTGGAGCATAAAGACAATATCTTAGCAACTGACATCGATACAGCCTGAGGAAGCTAATCACCTGGCTTCCTTTCATCACAAGGCAAGGCGACTGCGCCTCAGTCTTTCCATGCAAATAGGAGGAATACTCTCCTACTACTGCTTAGAATTCTACACTTTCTATTGTGAAACATCAACTACTCAAAACAGTACACACCCGTGTGGTTTATTTTTCAAAGGAAATCTCTCTTTATGAGTTTGTTTATTCTGAAGTATTTTTTATTGAGGTATAGTTGACATGCAGCATAGTCATTTGACATTCATTTACATTCCAAAATGATTACCCTGATAAGACTAGTTACCCTCTGTAATCATGCATAGTTATTACAATAGTGCTGACTATATTCCTATGCTGTACGTTATATCCCCGTGGCTTGTTTATTTTATGACTGGAAGTTTGTACCTCTTGACCCCCTTCACCTATTTCACGCTTCTCCTCTCCCCCCACCCCTCTGGCAACCACCAGTTTGTTCTCTGTATCTATGAGTCTGTTTCTGTTTTGTTTGTTCGTTTGTTTGTTTTAGATTACACATGTAAATGAAATCATATGATATTCTTCTTTCTGTGCCTGACTTATTCCACTTAGCAGAATACCCTCTAGATCTATCCATTTTTTTCACAAGTGGGAGGACTTCATTCTTCTTTATGGCTGAGTAATATTCCATTATGTGTATATATATATATATATACCACATCTTCTTTATCCATTCCTCCATTGATGGGCACTTGGGTTGCTTCTTTATCTTGGCTATTGTGAATAGTGCTGCAATGAACATAGGGGTGCTTATATATTTTCGAATTAGTGTTTTCACTTTCTTTGAATAAATACTCAGCAATGATATTGTAACTGAAAGTTTGGTCTCTGAACCTGATGCCAATTCAAATAACAAGAACAGAGTCATGAGTGGAAAGGAAAGGCTTTACTTTGCCTGGCAGAGGGAGCAAAGCAAGGGCTAGTGCCTCAAGAATTGCTAGCTCCCCATTAAGAAATGGGTAGGGATTTTCTTTTGGGGTTTTGGGTAGGGCAGGGGGGCGCATGTAGCCTTGCTGGCCGCATCTTCCCAGCGGCCTGCGTTTGGCCCTGAGAGGCTGCTTGCAGGGAGAGGGAGACAAGGAATTCCACAGGTGGCTGTCCTTGGGGGATTCCTCTAGGAAGCTTCAGTTTCTTGATATTCTTTGGACATTAGTTTCTCTGTAAAAGAGCTTCAGGACCTGTGATCAGCCACAACTTTAGTGGGAGCCCAGCTGAGGCCACCTGGGCTTTAACAATTTGTAACTTCTGTTGGTTGTAAAGCTCAGGGAGTCAGAGGTTAAAGAAATGGATATTTACATATGAGCGCAACTAAAGAAACAGGGAGCTGGGAATGTGTGCTTTTAGTTTTTAACCCCATACATGCTGGGTTCTCTGCAGGGGAACTGATATCAGTGTTGATAAGAGCCTGTGACAACATTGCTGGATCATATGGCAGTTCTATTTTTAATCTTTTGGGGAACCTCTACTATTTTCCATAGTGGTAGCACTAATTTACATTCCCAAATGTAATCAAATGCCATGTAGGGAGAAGGGAGGAAGTGAGGGATTCAGAAAGTAAGAGAGGCTTGTGGGAAAAGAATTGGGAAAGAGATTTAGACAATGACAGCTGAGAAGAACTTTGGGAGGAGAACCAAAGTCCCTGTGGAGGATTTCTCTGCAGGTTTCCCAAGAGGTAAGCAGACTCGCTGAGTCCATCTCCCTGCAAAGTCTGCAGTAACGTTGATCACTCACAGACGTTTGTGGACTTGGATTGCATTATTATCGTTGTTGTTATTATTATTGTTATCAGAATAGGTAATACATACATTGGTACAAAAGACAAAAAGGACAGAAGAGCACGTTATAATAATTAAATCTTCCTTCCGTCTCTATATCCTAGCTGGTAAAGAATAAATAGATGTGTTGTGTCAGGGCTCATTTTCAGAAAGCAGAAGCCATCTAATTAGTACAAAGAAAATCATTCTAGATGTTAAATACTGTACCAGGTGCATTGGAAGGTGAGCAAAACGGGACCTCGGCTGAGTTTCCAGGACCGTCTCCCAAAGCTCAATACAGAATCAAGCCACCAGGAGAGCAGCTGCTCTTCACAGAGTCAGGACGTTACTGACTGCATAAGGCCCCACATTTGTCATAATCACATCAGACCGGGGGCCAGACACTGGCACCTCTGCTACCATTGCTGAAGAAAAACCAAATGCACACTCGCAGAGTGGCAAAGAGCAACCTCCAAAACACTGTATTCCACATTTTCATTCTAAATACAAATCCCAAACAGAATTGCAACTGCAAGAGAATCTGTGCAAGGGAGCTTTAGCCTTCCCACTTTCAAAGGGATGGGAATAGGCGTCAGGTGGGCTTCTGCACAGAATCCCTCTCCACGACAGCAGAACACATGAAAGGCGCTAGAAATGAAAACCGTAGTACTAACAAAAATTTAGAAAAATGGGCAAAGGGACAAAAATCAGAATCTAGAAAGACATTCATTGATATATAAACATTTACTAAAGGATAAATATGGCGTTTCAAAGCAGTGGGGAAAATATAAGATATTCACATAAACGGATGTTGGAACAACTGGGTAACCATTTATACTACTATAAAGCTACATCTTTCACATGCCACACAGAAAGAGAAATTCTGGGTGGATTAAAGAGCTAAATCTGAAAAAGTAAAAATATAAAAGTATAAGAATAAGTTGTAAGATAATATCTGTATTATCTTGGAATGGAAAACCCTTTTAAGTGAGCTACAATCTCAGAAACCATAAAAGAAAAGAACCTGACACATTTGACTCCACAACATTTAAACCTTCTCTATTCTAAGTCCACCACATTGACTTAAGATGAGCAGTCTCCTGGGAGAAAATAGTTGCAACACACACAAGATCAATAACCAGCATACTTCAGAAATATGTAAAAATAAGCTAAACAATTCAAGGAAATTTTACAAAGGATATATAGGGGCAATTCTCAAAAGAAACACAAATAGTCAATAAATATACTAAAAGATATTCAACTTCACTAATAAGCGGGGAAATGCAAATTTTAAAAATGATACACCATTTCCATCCACTACAGTCACAATAATTTAAAAGATTGAAACTATTCATATAGAAAATGTCTGCTCTCACCCCTCTTATTGAACGTTGTATTGGAGGGCTTAGCCAGTGTGAAACAGGAAAAAAAAGAAATTGAAATAAAAGAAGATTGGAAATGAAGAAATAAAACTGACTGTCTGCAAGGAAAGTCTCAAAGATTTACAAAAATCCTAATAGAGCTATAAGTGGGTTTAGCAAAGCTGCAAAATATAAGGTCAGGATACAAAAGTCAATTGTGTCTCTTAGCAATGAAAAATTGAAAACTGACATTTTAGATAAAGTTACCATTTATAATATCATCAAAAATTATAAAATAGAGATAGGGGCCAGCCTGGTGATGCAGCGGTTAAGTGCGCACATTCCGATTCGGCGGCCCGGGGTTTGCCGGTTCGGATCCCGGGTGCAGACATGGCACCACTTGGTATGCTATGCTGTGGCAGGCGTCCCACATATAAAAAAGTGAGGGGAGATGGGCATGGATGTTAGCTCAGGGCCAGTCTTCCTCAGCAAAAAGAGGATGATTGGCAGCAGTTAGCTCAGGGATAATCTTCCTCAATAATTAAATAAATAAATAAATAAATGAAATAGAGATAAATCTAACAAAACATGGATACAATTTTATGCTAAAAAATCACAAAATAACGAGGAAGTTCAAAAAAGACCTAAGTAAATGGATAGATGTACTGCGCTCATAGATGGGAAGACTCAATATTGTTAAATATCAATTCTCTCCAATATGATCTATCAATTCAATGCAATCCCAATAAAAATTCCAGCCTGCAGTTTTGTAGAAATTGACTAGCTGATGATTTATATTTATGTAGAAAAGCAAAGGATTTAGAGTAGGCAAAATAATTTTAGAGAAACAAAGCTGGAAGATTCATGCAACCTGATTTCAAGACTAAAACTACAACAGTCAAGAGAATGTGGCGTTGGCAGAAGGAAAGACATACAGATTAACAGAACAGAATGAAGAGTCCAGAAATAAACTTACACATATATCGTCAATTGACTTTTGACAAAAGTGCCAAGGTGATACAATGGAGAAAGGGTTATCTTTTCAATAAATGGTGCTGAAACAATTGGTTCTCCATATGCAAAAATACGAACCTTAGCATACACCAGATACAAAAATGAACTGAAAATGATCATACACCAAATGTAAAACCTAAAACCATAAAACTTTTAGAAGAAAACACAGAGAAAATTATTTGCAACCTTGGGTTAGGCAAAAATATCTTAAATATTACACAAGAACCACAAACCACATAAGAAAAATATCAATCAACTGGACTTTATCAAAATTAAGAGCTACTTCTCTTTGAAAGACACTGCTAAGAAAACAAGAAGACAAACCACAGACTGGAAGAAAATATTCACAAAATACATACGTGATAAAAGACTCGTATTCAAAATACATAGAGAAGTCTTTCAATCTAATAGTGAGAAACAAACAACCCAATTTTTAAAAGTGGACGAGTGATTTAAAGGGAGGCTCCACCAAAGAAGAGATACCAACGACAGAGAAGTATATACAAAAATAATAAACACCCTTACAAATTGGAGAAATACAAATTAAGACCACAATGAGATCCCACCACACATCTTCTAGAAAAGCTGAGATTTTTTTTAAAAAGAAGGGGAAAGGAAAAAAAGAAAGAAAAAAACCCTGACAGCACCAAGTGCTATCATAGAAGTGGAGTAACGGGAACTCTCGTAGGTTGCCGGTGGCAGTGTGACACGGCACAACCGCTCTGGGAAACATTTTAATATTTCTCTTAAAGTTAATCAAACATTTATACTACCTAGAAACCCCACTCCTAGACGTTTCCTTAAGTGAAATGAAAATAAACGTCCACAGAATGCCCTGTACATGAATGTTTCTAGTAGCTCTGTTCGTAATAGCCAAAAACAACCAAACTGATCAGCGGTGAATGGATAAACAAGTTACTGTACATGCCTACAATGTAATACTACCTAGTGACAAAAGATTGAATTACTGACACACAACGTGGAGGAATCTCAAAGGCATTCTGCTAAGTGAAAAAAGCCAGATTCAAACACTTTCATGCTGTAATTTACATCGCACTCTAGAAAACTATAGCTCACGTCAATGGCTGCCCGAGGCTGAAGACCTGGGAGAGACTGGTACAAAAGGGACATGGAGGGACTGTTCCGGGTGATGAAAATGCCCCTCACGTCGGCTGTGGCCTTGGTTACACAGCTTTGTCCGCCTCGACAGAGCTCATCGACTGTACCCCTGAAGAGGACGTACTGTCTAGAACTTAGACCTCTATGAAGCTCACCTAAAAGAGTCTGTATGTACAGTATCACCTTTTTTAACTCTATACTTTGATAAGAATTTTTCTTGAAATACGTCACTGTGCTCTTTTTTCCCTTCCTGGTAATTGAACTTCTCTCAGTTCAGCTAGAGACTGAGGATTGTTTGAGCAAAAACCCAGAAGGAAAGAGGGATTCAGCGTCAGGTAGAGGACTTCCGCCTGAGGAAGTTTCAGTCTACACAGAGAGAGGAAAGAAAGGAGGAAGGGAGGGACAGAAGGGAGCAGGAGGGAGAGAAAGACAGCCTTGAAGCCAAGATTTATTGAGAATACCTTCCATTATTGTAAAGATGCCCTTACAAACCGAGGCTTGGCCAGCTCAGCCTAAACTTTCCAAATCCAAAGGTCCTGCAAAGGCGGGAGTCAACCCCTCCTACGGAGGCGGCGGAAACCTCTCTGACTGAGGGGAGGGGAGGGAAGAAAAGGACGCGAGTTGGATGCTCTGAGGGTCCGTGAGCTGCAGGAGAGGCTCCAGAGAACTCCCCGGAGATCGTGCTCCTTCGGCACAGCCAGGGCGCGCGGGAAGCCTCCCAGAGGCGCCCCGTTCAGCAGAGCGCCGCATCCACAAGGGCCGAGGAAACGGCTGAAAGGCGCCGCGGTGGGGCCTGCGCCCTGGGGAACGGCGCCGAGAAGGGACCCCGGGAAGGCTTCCGGAAAGATGCTGGGAAACTCTGACTAGTGAGCCTCAGCCCTTGGGGCGCTCGGGGGAAACGCCATGGAAGGCGGACTTCCGCTTTTTACTCTATACTTCTGTATCATTTGAACATTTTATTACAGTGAATATGTGTATGTTATTACTTGTCTAATTAAAACTAAATTTTAATTTTTAAAAGAAAAATCAGTAAATGCAGGAGAACAAAAATGGTGAAATTACAATCAAACATAATCCCAGCTTCTAGAGATAATCACTGTTCACATCTGGTGTGCAGAGTTCCAATATCATCTCAAAATATACTTTTATGTAAAAGTACAATTGTACCATAATCTTGTTTTGTAATCTACTTTTTCTTAATTACATGACATATCATGAACATTTTCATACATAATTTGAATCATAATAAGAAATGTCTGTTTTCAGTACAAACTTTTAATAAAATCTTGAACACTGTACTTTTTTCATACAACACTACATCAAGAAAGTATTTCTCCATTAAATAGCCCTTAAAATGGCTGTATAGTATTTCATTGTGTTTCTATATCAAAATTTATTTAACTAACTTCTTATTATTGCAATTTTTGGGGAGGATATAGCAAGTAAAAGCAATGCTGAAGATAAATCCTTTCATACATCTATAACTATTTCCTACAGATAAGTTTCTATACGTGGAATTATGGGGTTAGAACAAGGAAAAATCTTAGACTATTTAATATACATCATAAGTTTCTTTTCAGAAGGTTTAAACCAGTTTTCATCACATCGAATAAGAAAGCCCATTTCTGCATTTTATACTGAGATTTAACATTTCGTCTTTACAATAAGACCCATGAAAATAACGCCTCATCGGCGTCTTAGTTTTCATGTCTTCATGAATGATGCTGAGCGCCTTTATGTTTTCCTATATTCACTGGCTGTTTGTATTTCTTCTGTGAATTTCCTTTTCATTTCCTCTTCTCCTTTCACTTTTGAAGTTGGGAGGATTTATCATTCAGGTGTTTACAGAAGAGTCATGTAATTGATAATGCAAAACTCTGGTTTCCAGGGAAGTAGATGTTTCTCATGTCAATCCCGTATAAAATGCTGTAACATTATGTTAACTCAGAAAAACCCTTTCTGCAGGAACCACAGAAAACGTGATCCCGACGCACTGCTTTACATTGACTTAATGGCACAAGCCTAGCAGTGTTTTTAAAGCCAACATCAAAGCCCCTTAAGGGTTATCTCTTATAATCCTCTCTTAACTCTACAAGATGGGTACCGTCATGACACCCTGATAACAGACGAGGAAATTTAGACGCAGAAAGGATAAAAGTCTCAGGGATGATAAGTGATGGGACCAGGGTATTTTATATCCTTACACTGCCTCTTTTCCTGACCAAACTTTTGGCTTCTTCAAATGACTGTGCATCTGTTTGCTTCCCTGGCTAGAACGTATGCACCCAAAGTACCCCCGTCTTCACTCTTCCACACCGTCTCCTCGTCTCTCCATTTCCCTTTACCCTCACTGGCAAACAGACTTCCCTGCTGGGGCCACAGCAAGAAATGAACAAGTACTTGGTGATTTTTCAAATTGACCAATGGAATCCTAACTCTTGCCATTAACTGCCAAAAAGGACCTTATGAATCACCTTGTCCACCCCCAGGTTTTTACCCTACTCTGCCAGGGAAATGGCCACTTGCCATGAACAGGCACA
Organism: Equus quagga; assembly: GCF_021613505.1. Taxonomy (NCBI): domain Eukaryota; kingdom Metazoa; phylum Chordata; class Mammalia; order Perissodactyla; family Equidae; genus Equus; species Equus quagga. The sequence goes on from NC_060270.1 coordinate 59,671,167, forward strand.
TAGAGGCACAGTCCTTCTCTCTTTTCCGCTATCCCTGTACTTTCTTTGGGAGCCCTGGGTAGGTAAACCTGCCAGCTGGCAGAGTTTTAGGTCCTAGGTCCTAAGGCTTTCTGAAGGGTCAGCTATCATCACCAGTTCCCTCTGTATCTTGGTTACACTGACCCAAAACACCGGCCTCCAGTTCAGCAGGCACCTGATATGTATAGTGATACGGACAGTGACATTATTAAGTGATCAGGCTTCTAAATCTGAGAAACATCACATGGCCCCATATTCCCCTGCTTTTGAAATGCAACATTAATGTGTTAAGGTCAAAGCTATGTATCCATTACTGGCCTTTAAATTAGAAGTCTGAAAGGCGGTTAGACTTTGAAAATAAATAGAGTCAATTTGTTCTTATGGATATTTCATTTCTTTTGAAGTAGAAAATAAAGAATGCAAGAAAAATCATTTTAAAAAGCCCACTATTATTTTTTTCCCAATCTTCAAGGCATAGAAAGTCTTTCAGTTTGTGCTGTGATGGGTAGCATTAAACTACAGACGAGAAATGCAGCGGACACTTTGTGAGCACCGTTAGTGCCGTCAGCGTTCGCAGTCCGCCATCCCTCAAGGATTCCTCCTGTCTTCTCTTGACTACTGCAGAATCACCATGTCTATCCATATGTGGTCCAGTGCAGCAGGCAACAACAGGATCTAAAGGAGCAAAACACTGATGCGGAACAACAGCACCTCCTAATATGTGTGTTTTACTGGTGAAATCACAGAAGTTCTTTGAGCGCCTGTTATGTGCTGGTGCTGAGTGGGAACGCTTCTTCCCTCCTCCTGACTCCTTCTGAATTGGGGGAGCTCAACTAGTGTAACACCCTTGGCATCTCTCCTCTGCTGACTCATGCCTGAGGGGAGGTGGGGTGACACAGCTGAGCTCAGACACCTTCTCTGGCCCTTTCTTTAGGAGAAGATGCCCAGGATGTGGGAATTCTCCTTTGCTTTCCCTTGACCCAAGTCTTACCTGGTCAGTTCTGCAGGTGAGGACGCCTGTCCCAGTTGCACATTGCTTGCGACTGCAGGGGTGGGTCGACTGAACTCTTGGGATCAGATTTAGGAAACCCACCTGACTCTCACAATAACTTACACCCTCAACGCGGTGTTTTTTCTAATAAAGATGGCATTCTGGCTTCCCATTTGCTACTGTTTGACTTATATCTTAATTTGTTATAAACCTAGAAAGAAGAGGGGGATATAATTTGTTTGGTGCATTCCCATTGACTGCAACACTTCACGGGCTTGGAATTAAAAATTCCCACACTGAAGATTAAGCAAGGTATGGAACTGAGGAGGGCAAAATGTTCACGCAATGAGGCTCTTGGTAGGGCCAGGAATTGTGGCTGTGAGACTTGAACTTTAGTGGTAGGCAAAGCATTTTGATCCTAGTGATTTTTTTTTTTTTAAAGATTTTATTTTTTCCTTTTTCTCCCCAAAGCCCCCCGGTACATAGTTGTGTATTCTTCGTTGTGGGTTCCTCTAGTTGTAGCATGTGGGACGCTGCCTCAGCGTGGTCTGACGAGCAGTGCCATGTCCGCGCCCAGGATTCGAACCGACGAAACACTGGGCTGCCTGCAGCGGAGCGCGCGAACTTAACCACTCGGCCACGGGGCCAGCCCAGATCCTAGTGATTTTTACCAGTTTATATTAAATAAGCTTTAGCTGCTGTGGCCTGGGCTAATGGATGGAAGGCACTAAGCTGGCAACATGGTGTGTCAACCTCAATGGGTGACTATGGCTTGTGGCGGCTTTGTCCATAGGCTAAAGACTGTTTCTGCAGAGGCAGGTCATCTCAGATTCTGTAATGGTGTTTTAAGTGCCCATTAGTAGGGCATTTATTACAGAACAGGGCCATGTTTTAGGAGGGTCCAAGAGAGCCATAACCATAGACTAAAATGCAGCCTGATGCCAGTACTGCTTAGGGACATTAAAGATGAACAGAATCCTATTACATGTGGTTTCCTCTGCGTCTTTTGTTTCTTTTTTTTTTTTTTGAGGAAGATTATCCCTGAGCTAACTGCTGCCAATCCTCCTCTTTTTGCTGAGGAAGACTGGCCCTGAGCTAACATCCATGCCCATCTTCCTCTACTTTCTATGTGGGATGCCTACCACAACATGGCTTGCCAAGCAGTGCCATATCTGCGCCTGGGATCTGAACCAGTGAACCCTGGCTGCCGAAGTGGAACGTGTGCACTTAACTGCTGCATCACCCGCTGGCCCATCCTCTGCATTTGATTACACTGACCCAAAGCATCAGCCTCCCAGTACAGCAGCACCTGATACTGTATAGTGATATTCAGAATGCACTTACTGAGCAGCTATCACGTGTCAGGTCCTCTACCAGGATCAGGAAATACAGAGATGAACAATACAGAGCTGCCCAACCTCACAGTGCTCCCTTCCAAAGGCCCTCCCAGTACAAGATGGTAAGTGCTACAGTCACAGTGATGCTGGCCCTGATATCAGTTCCCCTGCATTAAACCCAGCATATATGGGGTTAAACCCAAAGCACTCTTTCTCTGCTTACTCCCTGGCTCCCTAGCCCCAGAATCCACTATCTGCCATGGAGACAAACAGCCAAGGACAGCTACCTGGATTCCTTATCATCTCCTCCTCCCAAGGCCGAACGCAGGCTGGTGGGAAAGCTCCCACCGTCAAGGCCACTGACTCCCCCCTCCTCTCTACAAGCAGCCACATGCCTCACAAACCTTTAAAACCCCTTGCCTCCCCTCTTTTGGGGGGACGAGGTAAAATGAGACTAATTTGAGGGGCTCACTCTTGTCTCCCAGCTGATGTCACCCGAAATAAAACCCCTTTCCTTGTCATAAGCCTGACATTCCAGTTTGGCCCCTCTTGTGTGGTAGGTAAGGAACCTATGTTTGTCTGTGGTAACAATCTGGTGAGGCAGCCAGGGGGCTCTTTCCCATGGCTCTGCAGCCCGTGGGCTGACTGGGATTTCCTGGGAAGGAGACCAGCAGCTGCTTAGGTAATTTTCCCTAGGGACTGTCCACAACACTTTCTGTCTGGCCCAGCACTGCTGACCCTAGACACGTTTTCTCATGGCAAGGAAACAGGTTCTAGGTTTGTTTGTTTTTTGTTTGCTCTTCATTCTTGTGAGTCGACAGACTCCATCTGAAATATGGTTAAGTCACCTCAGGCACACCCATGTACTTCCCTCTCCTCCTCTGTGGTCCCTTCCATTCATGGAGGGGCCATCTGGGGTCCCTTCTGTTCACAGAGGAGCCATCTGGGGTCCTTTTTGTCATGGAGGAAGTACCTGGGGTCCTTTCTGTTCACAGAGGGGCCATCGGGGCACACATTCGGAGTGGGAACAGTTGTAGGACTTTCTGCCCTCAATCTGGGAACCAGTTCGCTGGTGTCTGGTTTTTCTGCAACTGGGTCTGTGTGTCTATCTTTCTCTGTGTATCAGAATGGGAAACATGCTGTCTGTCCCCAAGCAGAGCCCATTGGAGCTAATTCTAAGTACATGGCCTAATTATAGTCATTAGCCAATGTCGAAAAAGGGATGCTTTTCTTTTGTGACACTGCATGGCCACACTATTCTTTAAACTCTGGAGAGAAAAAAATGGCCAAATAATGGATCCTTAGTTGGAGGAAATTTTTAGAGCGCTCTTGTCATAAACAGCTGTTTTACTGGTACCTATGAAAGACCAAATTAAAAGAAAAATACAATGGCTAGTCTTAAAAACTTAATCAAACTTGGGGTCTCAGTTTCTTCTTGGGGGGTCTTACAGATGCTAATGAAAACATTAAGTTAACAAAGAGAAATCAGAAAAGGAGGAGTCACAGGACTCATCCCAATGGGATGGAAGTCTTTAACTAGTTATTAAAAAGAAAAGGTGGGACGAATAGAACAGACATAAATAAAGTTAAAACAAAGCTTTTAAGAAAACATTGCCTAAGGTTGGATGGGCTAAAGAGATCCCCCAGTGGCCCCCCAACATTAAAGGACATCAGACAAACCTGTTCTATTCACCCGAGTTTGAAAAAATTTTAAAAAGTCAGAAGGCAGAAATCACAGTGAGAAACCTGACCAGCAATTGTTTGGGGCAAGAGCTAGGCTGCTCAGGTTAATAAGACTATCAAAATTAAAGCGTTTAAGCTAATGTCATATAAGAAGGTTATGTCAACTTTGCATGAATGGTTTTTTGGGGAATAAATGTTATGTCTAACTGGGAATACTTTCCCTACATAATGTAATATCAAAACTTGTTAATGGAATTCTAATATAAACTGTAATTAAAAGTATAAGTATTGAAAAATTAACATAAAGTTAACATAAAGCCTTGTAAAAATTGGTATATTTAAATGGATTTTATGTAAAATAATTAGATCTCTTTTGCCTGATTGTATTATAGATTATGTTGTGGGGATAGACATTGTGTCTCACTGGGGAGTATTTCCTGTGCCTGATATTGTAAGAACATATAAATCCACCCTTCAGGCTATGCTAATTACCATGCTAAAGGAAATCTCACTTTAAAATGGCCAAAATGGGGCAATTTCAGTTTACCCAAACTGATGTATGCTATTGGAAAAAGCCAGCTACAACAATGGGAAGCCTGTTTTAATCTTTTGAGGCTTCTAAATAAAATCAGGAATACTTTACTGCCTCTTTAAGAGAAAACAATTAAATAATTAAACATGCCAGCAGCCTAAGCCAAATCTGCTGCTTCTCTCACCTAGATTTGCCACTGCAGCTCCCTCGAAATTCCTGATCTAAAATTAAACAAGTGAAAATAAGTAAACCTTTGAGACAATTTGGAGTCGTAATGGCCATTCTGGGGAGCCTCTGTTTCAGATGAGCCCATGTTAGAGGTTACCCTTAAAAGAGAGGATTCAAAATCTCTCATAATGGAATGCAGTCTTTGATTAATGTGCGGAATCTTCTAAAAGACAAAGTTATTTAACATGATATAAAATGATCTTTGGTAAATGAAAGCCTGTTTAAGTTTGCTGGTTTGATTAAAATAGGCATGTCTGCTGAGTTACCAGCATCAGATATGGTGCAGACATACAGCCTGGGTTTACTGGTCAAACGAGCTCATATTATCTCTGTTACAAAATTTATTGGCAAAACTAATAACTCACTATAATGGCTGATTTTGGTTAATGTCTCATGAGGTTTTTATAGACGATCTAAATATAATTGTTGAGAACAGGTAAACTAAATAAATGTAAAAGGATAAATATTTTTGGAGAAACGTTTTAACAATAATTATATGTTAAGATGTATGTACTTAAAACAACTTAAGATGATGGTTACTGTCACATGAAGTTTTTAAGAGTAATTAATACATAATTGTTAAAACTGGGTAAGAGTTTTTGAGAACAATAATTGTGTTTTGTGGTTTGTGTACTTAAAAACAGCTTCCAAAATCTTTTTGGTAACTTAAACTTTATAACTTCACTAAATTAAGTTAAATGACAAACCTGGGTCATCTGGGTCACTTTAGATGGGATGAAACACTGAAACGTTATGGCCAAACATGTCTAAGTTTGTCTACTTTTGGCTTCTTATTACAGAAAAACTAAAAAGTGTTTGGGTCTATTAACATACACACCTTGTGTTTTATTACTATAAAGTAACATGTTTCTAAAAATTATAAAAGGTATTTGTAAATTTGTCAAACCACAAAGCTACTGTAAAAAACGTTTGTAATTGCTTACTTGGTGTTTACTTAGAAATTAAGTTTTCCAAGGGTGAAAGAGTCTAATTAATATATGTAACTAAAGTTACTAAAAATTAATAGGGAAAGATATCTATATTCAAGGAAACTAAAATATATGTTTTTAGTAAAAAAGTATAAAAAATAACAGTATTTTTGCTTCTTGGGTTAAAAAAGATAAGTTTGTCTAAAGTACTGGGACTAATTCTAAATATAAAAAAAGTAAGTGACAAAAAGTTTATAAAGGTAAAACTCTGAGGAGTTTTATGCCTGGTCAAGTTGACTAAGATTAAAGTAAGTGCAATTAAATAAATAAGATTTTTTTTTAAAAAAGATTGGCACCTGAGCTGAAAACTGTTGCCAGTCTTATTTTTTTTACTTTTTCTCCCCAAATTCCCCCAGTACATAGTTGTATACTTTAGTTGTGGGTCCTTCTAGTTGTGGCACATGTGACGCCACTTCAGCATGGCCTTATGAGCGGTGCCATGTCTGTACCCAGGATCCAAACCAGTGAAACTCTGGGCAGCTGAAGTGGAGCATGCGAACTGAACCACTTGGCCATGGGGCTGGCCCTAAATAAATAACTTTTAATTTCAAAATTAAACTGGTACAAAATTAAAACTTGGCCATCAATTTCTTAAAAAAAAAGATAATTTTCCTAAACTTTTAGTCTTCTCTTGGTAAAAAATGATTATAAAGGTTTTTTTCTTTGAGTAGTCTACCAGAAGGATAAGCATTTTATGTTTTCGCAAAACAAATTTCCTATATTGTTTCTGTCAGATCCCTAATCACAAATGCTAAGGTTTTTCTAACAGCTATTTAATTCTCTGCATTCACCTAAAATTATTTAACTGTCACTGACTTTAAGGGGATAATTAAATATTGCTTCATAGAGACCTATGATATTATATAGGTAAATGTTATTGATATAAATGTTTAAAAATTGTATAACATTACTAAAATTCTGATCCCTTCTGATTGTCAGCCATAATTCTCGTTGTTGTCTCAGAATGTTATGTGTCACCAAAAATAGCCAAGTTTCTTTGTCAATTGCCATTTTTAAGTCTTTTGTTATTTACAGACAGTTGTTAGTTTACTCTGATATCATCACAAATATGTTTCATCTTCAGAGAAGTTCACGGAAAGGACTCTGACATTCACTCTAGAATACAAATTTCTGATAAACTTTCAGATGGTAAAACTAAAGTTGGTAAGAAATTGCAGAACTCTAACAGAGAAACTGATGACTTCATGAAACTGCTAACAAGATTAAGGTCGAGAATCTATTACACAGGACTAAACAAATGGATAAGACTGATTATAATTTTTATGACTTCTTGTTTAAAACATTGCTAATTTTTAAAAATATTTAGTGTTTTGTTTTCTCAGAGTTAAGGAAGTCTTTTTCTTTTTTTATCTCTTGCCAGCTGACTTGCAACAATTTGATAAAATTATACATTTGTAAAAAAAATTGAAACATTTATCTTTTCTCCCTATCTGATCCCTCCAGAATTTGGAAATTCTTATTAAGTATTCTTATTTTCATGGCTATATAATTGTTTACATAAGCTCAATAAGAATCTACTCTTCTTGTAACAGGGAACAATTGGGAACCCTGGTTATATTGCCAAGGCTTTGACTGGAATGTCATATTTGAGAGAAACACAGACTCGGATATGACAAGACAGCTTTTGAGGAACGAAGGTTAACTTTCTGAAATAAAGCCACTTGAAAATATTGACCTGGTACCTTACTTATGGGTTCCCAGTGATCTTGTAAGGTTGAGTAAAGCATGTCACTCCCTCTGGCATGTGCAAGGAACCCCAGGATATTTTGGGGGAACCTCAGAAGAGAGGAATTCACCCAAATCTGTAGGTACTGCAGGCAGAATCTGATGACAAGTTCTTGGTCTGGCTTTCCTGGCCTTGCGAGGCCTTTAAAGTTCAACCTGAGATACCTTATAAAAAGTTCCAGCAAAGCAGATTTAAAAGAGCCTATATGATCAATTGCTGTTCTTGCTGTACTTATGTAAGCAATTGGGCCAAGTTTATTAATAACAACTTATTTTGTAAACCAGTGGGTCTTAATTTGGCTATCTTTGGTCAAAATGAGGGTGATTTTAGCTAAAAAGTTATGTTCCAATAGAGACTATAATACACATTCATGAATATTAGATTCTGGTTCCATTAATTGTCTTTGAAATTTTTGTTTTATATTTGTAAATTAGACTGGATCTTGAATTCTTCTAATCTCCTGAAATATCTGAAATAACAAATCTCCAAACTAATGTTTTCCATTTTTTCCATCATTTTCATTTGGAATCATTGAGAATTAAACCTGCCCTTTCTCCTGAAGTCTTAAAAAGTGAAGCTGGAGGACTTGATGTAAACTTAAGAGAGATTCATGCCTGCTGTTGTGCGAGACACTCAAAAGAAGGTACCTGAGTGCCTGATGACACCATCAGAGACATTAAAACTACAAAAGAGGGACTGGCCAGTGGTGCAGAAGTTAAGTGCTCACGTTATGCTTCGGCAGCCTGGGGTTCTCTAGTTCAGATCCTGGGTGTGGACACGGCACCACTCAGCAAGCCATGCTGTGGTAGGCTTCCCACATATAAAGTAGAGGATGATAGGCACGGATGTTAGCACAGGGCCAGGCTTCCTCAGCAAAAAGAGTAGGATTGGCAGCAGTTAGCTCAGGGCTAATCTTCCTCAAAAAGAACAAAATTACTAGAAATCTTGACTGGCTGCTCTGTCCTGTTCCTGGGCTCAGGAACTGATTTATAATTTGCTCCAACCATTAACCTTGTTTTTTCGTTTTGTTTCCCTAGAAATACTTCTTATTAAATACCTGGTTACTTACATGATACAGGCCTAACCTTGGGAGCCCACCTGCATCATGGCCTTATTAAAAGACTGGTTCAATGAGATGAAACAACCTACACCCCAATTCAGCAGGAAGTAGCTAGATCAGTCATCACCCCAAATCCCTCAAGATTGAGAAATGAACATAGAATAGGGGGGAGTTGATGCCAGCCCTGATATCATGTCCCCTACATTAAACCCATTATATATGGGGTTAAAACAAAAGCACTCTTTGCCTGCTTACTACCTGCTCCCAGGCTCCAGAACCCACTATCTGCCGTGGACACAAACAGCCAACGTCACCCACCCAGATTCCATATCATCACCTCCTCCTCCCTACAAACAGTGTCCCAAGGCCGAACACAGGCTGGTGGGAAAGCTCTGAGGAGCAAGTCCACTGACTCCCCCTACCTCTCTACAAGCAGCCACATTCATCACAAACATTTAAAACCCCTTGCCTCCCCTCTTTCTGGGGGATGAGATAAAATGAGACAAATTTGAGGGCTCACTTTCACCTCCTGGCTGATGTTATACGAAATAAAAGCCCTTTCCTTGCCATAAGCCTGGCATTCCAGCTTTTATTTGGTCCCTCTTATGTGGTGCGTAAGGAACCTATGTTTGTAGGCGGTAACAACAGTAGGTTTAAAGCAGAATAGCTACCTCATATACCTCAATGTGTGAAAATTTCTTATCAATATATATGCAATTTCTGTATCCTTGGGCAAAGACTGTGTTGAACATGTGACACATACTCAATATTCTTGAATGCATTTTGTTCTCCATTCATGTATCAAGTCACTAGAACAGTAGGCATGGATTGCCACGAAGAACTGAGAAGGCATCTAATGCCAGCTTAGTGGCAAGAAGTTGCTCAGAAAGCTCCCATAGAGAAGAGATGTGTTACAGGAGTCTTCAAGGATTGGAGGAAGATAGCTGGCAAAGAGGCACAGGGAAGGAAGAACTATTCAGGAAGAAGGATCCACCTTTTCCCCAAGGAGATGAATTTAGAGAATTGAAATAATCTAGCTAGAGGGAAAGGAGGCCACAAAGGATCAGGAAGAAAGAGTGTCAGGAGAAAAAGAAAAACAGGAAACAAGAACAGAATGGTAAGGATTTTAGCAGGCAAATGGCAAAATTAGACACATCTTAGAAATAAGACTCTTGCTGCAGAGAGAAGCAGGGTAAGAGGGACAAAAGGTGCTGGGGCCAAGGGTATCTGACAGACTGGATGAATAAAGAGGAAAGGGCTGATTATTGAAGTTGGAATTGACACACACATGTATAAAAAGATAAATAAATTAATACACACACACACACACACACACACTATACTGGTTCTGTTTCTCTGGAGAACCCTGACTAATACATACAGGAAAAATAGTAAAATAGTTTGAGTCCTTACTCTGGGACCATTGGTATGCTTTGTAGTCACCTCTATTACTGCTGCCCCTCCCCTTTGGGACAACTGCCAAAATCAGGCTTGGCTGTGTACCTAGTGGTACCCCTTCCTACAGGAGAATTGTACTTCCCCACTCCATTAACAACATAAGGCTTGCCCATGTGACTTTCTTTGGCCCATGACAAGAGAGTGGATATGACCTAAGTGATTTGCAAGCATATGCTATTTTCCCTCTGTCGCATGAACAGCACTGCCTAGAAAGAGATTGTTCCTTCATACTGAACCCCAAAGTGAAAAGGCACAGGGACTAGAGCTGTGACTAATTTATAAGCACTGAGCATAAATGTGAATAAAAGATAAGCCTCACTTGTTTTAATGATTTTATAATGTACATTACGATAGGAAAACCAGCCTTAATGGACTGATACCATCTTAATGGATTATTGAACTAATGACCTCCCTTGTCACCAAAAAAAACTTTATGAAAACTTTATATATATATAGTCAATGCAAATAACCAAGAATCATTCTATAGATAAGAGAGATAAGGTGTTTTACTGGAGCCAAGCTCAGGACCAGCCCAGGAATGCAGTTTCCACAAAGGAAGAAAGTGTTCCAGAGAAGCATTATTTTCAGTACAGTTTTATATCTTTTTAGAACAAAGAACGTACATTAAACATGCCCAAGATACATATTTGTGAAAATTTCAAAGAGCTATTTAGTTACAGATTAACAGGTCAACGTGACCCTGCTGTTTGGGAGAGGAAACTTATCTTCAGGAGTACTGATACTGGCATTATAGGAAAGGAAGTGTGCATTCGTATCTTCAAAGAGTATATTATTTTACTTTGAGATAATGTTTCAGGCACTCTTTACTTTAATGGTCCAAGCAGACGCACAATGTATGTTTGACAAGCCATAAGTCAGGTTTCTTTAGTTCAACCTGAATCAGGTTTAAACCAGAATAGCTACCTCATATATCTCAATGTGTGAAAATTTCTTATCAATATATATGCTATTTCTGTATCCTTGGGCAAAGACTGTGTTGAACATGTGACACATACTCAATATTCTTGAATGCATTTTGTTCTCCATTCATGTATCAAGTCACTAGAACAGTCCCTGGCAAGCTAGGTGTCTGGTTGCTTCAATGACAGAGTTAGAATCTCATGAACTTAATCTATGTGTAGTAAACCTATAAACCATTAATTACCAATCCTCATAGGCAGCAATGGTAGCATAGGTAATTCTAAGGAAATAATGGAGATGCCATTCATATCATTCATTCTTCCATTCATTTGTTGAGGGAGAGGTAAGCCAAACTGCCAGGGCACTACCAAAATAATACCTATTGAGCTGCTGTCAACTTCTCTGCTGCCTAAGGCTGTGATCTTCTTTGGGGCAAACAAGAGCCTGGTCAGGAATTAAAAAGAAATCCTGGAGAACTACATGACTAGAAAACTCTGAAAATCTGTAACAGGACATATTCTGGAGTTTCTAAAAGGATGCCCACATGGCCAGGAAAGACCTAGAACAGGAGAAGGCACGAGCTGCTCACCTCTGATTGACGTTGTCCTGTACAACCATGCAATGAAACTTCAGGCTGTCTCATGTAACGTGTGAAGTCTGAGGTGGACTTTCTCACACAAACCCCCTTGGCAAATGGTGAGAAACATATAGGCAATGCATTTAAGGAAATATGACCCATCATTAACAGACCACTAAATTACACTGACACAGACGTGGACTCTAGGAAGCGAGCTTAAAAATAAAAACAACATAAACAAAATAAACAAACAAAAGGCTGGTAGAAAACTCATTGTCCACACAGTACAGGTAAGACAGAAGCTACTGAATTAGTCCAGGAAGATTGCTAAACAATAAGCAGCAACAAGAAACAAAAACAGCAACAACAACAAATACTAGAGAGTGGAGAAACCTCATCCAGAGTTGTCACATTTTTTAAAAGTCCAGTTTTCAACAAAAAATTATGAGACATGCAAACAAATAGTAAAGTATGCCACATACAGAGAGTAAGAAAAAGTAGCCAACAGAAAATGTTCCAGAGGAGAGCCTCGATATTGGAATTAGTAGACAAAGACTATTATCAGCTATTATAAATATGTTTTAAAAAAATAAAGGAAACCATGGCTAAAGAAGTAAAGGAATATATGACAATGACATCTCATGAAAATAGAGAATATCAATATCAATAAAGAGTGGTATGTTACAAAAAAATAGACAGAAATTCTGGGGTTGAAAGTACAATAACTGAAATGAAAAGTTCGCTGGAGGTGATGTGGGGTCGGTGAGCCAAGGAGTTGAATGAAAGATTTCTTGGACTCTCAAGATCTGGGAGTAGTACTCTTTTATTTAGAGAAAAGTGTGGAATAGCATGGGGACAGGACCCACAGGCAGTCAGAGCTGCTGAGTGGGGACAGGACCCACGGGCAGGAGGAGCTGCTGCTGGGAACATGGGTGGAGAGTAAGGCTAAATTTAAGGCATAGGTATGCGAGTTATGTCTTTACAAGACAAAGGAAAGAATATGTAAAAAGAGTTGTTAAAATGGTATCAGTGCTGGTAGGGTCTGGTTATTGGGTGGTCCTATAACTTTTAGATAAGGATCAAACTGGATTAAGTAAATGGCAGAAGCCACCACTTAAATATTATCTTCAGCTAAAGACAAAGGAGGGTGTTGCGGGGGGAGGGTCAGTTACATGAGGTTGCCAGACAGTAAACAACTTAAGTTCTTGCCTTTGGTATTGAATTGATTAAGAGTTTCTAGAGATAAGGTCATCCCCCTTCTTCCTGGCACAAGAGAGGAGGCATCTTTACAGATGGAGGTTTCCCTTACAAATGTAAATGTTTCCCAACAAAGGGCAAGCAAACTCCGCTCCTCAGAGTTGCTTTTGTTAAAGGTAACCAGCCCCCTTCTCATCTGCAGTTTTAAAAGTAACCAGCCTAAAATAATCCTCATCAGAGGGACTCAACAAAAGACCTGAGCTGGCAGAAAAAGAATCTTTGAACTTGGAGAGTGATCAATATAGAATTTTCAGTCTGAGGAGCAGAATCAAAGGAAAATGGACAAGGCCTGAGAGACCTGTGGGACACCACTGAGTGTACCAACATACACCTAAAGAGTGTCACAGAAGGAGAAGACAAAAACAAAAGGGTAGAAAAACCCTTTGAAGAAATAATGGCCAAAGACTTCACAAATTTGGTGAAAAATATTAGTCTACTCATTCATGAACTGCAATAGAATAACCTGAAAGAGATCTATAATTAGACACGTTAGGCAAATTATAGAAAGGCAAAGACAAAAGGAAAAATCTTAAAAGCAGCAAGAGAATAATGACTTATCACATATAAGAGATCCTCAACACAATTAACAGTTAACTTCTCATTAGAAGTGATATGACATGTTCACAGATTTGAAAGAAAAAGACTATCATCCAAGAATTCTGTATCCATTAAACTCTCCTTCAAAAATGAAACAGATATTAAGACATTATCCAGATGAACAAAAACAGAACTCATTGCTAGCAAATGCAACAAGGAGGGTGGATGAAATGGGTGAAGGGTGTTAAAAGGTACAAACTTCCAGTTATAAAATACATAAGTCATGGGGATGTAATGTACAGCATGGTGACTATGTTTACTAATACTGTATTGCATATTTGAAAATTGCTAAGAAACTAGATCTTCAAAGTTCTCCTCATAAGAAAAAAATTTACAACTATGTATGTTGATGGATGTTAACTAAAGTTATTGTGGAGATCACTTGGCAGTACATACAAACATCCAGTAATTATGTTGTGCATCTGAAACTATGTTATATGTCAATATACCAATTTAAAAAACAATAGCAAAGATTTAGACTCTTTGTGAGATATACAAATGGCTAATAACATGTGAAAAGGTGTTCAATATCTTTAGTCATCAAAGAAATGCAAATTAAAGCCACGATGAGATTCCTTTTCACATGCACTAAAGTGACTAAAATCAAAATGTCTAATAACAATGCAAATGTTAGTGAGGATTTGAAGTAGCTAGAGCTCACACATGGCTGGAGTGAGTGTGGAATAGTATAGTCACTTTGGAAAACTGCTTGGCAATTTGTTTATAAGTAAACATCCATCTATCCTATTCATAACCCAACAATTTCACTCTTAGGTAGTTACCAAAGAGAAATGAAAATATAAGTTTACAAAGACTCATACAAAGAATGTTTAGAGCAACCTTTTTCATAATAAGTAAAAACTGGAAATAATCCAAATGTACATCAACAGGAGCATACATAAGCAAATTATATATTTATACAATGGAAAAAAACTCAGCAATAAAAATTAACTGTCAATACTCTTTCATGATTAGAAACAAAGATCTTGGCAAACTGAGAACAGAAAATAACTCCTCAATGTGATATCAGGAAAAAGACACAAACATTTACTCTCTACTTCTATTAAACATCGTATTGGAGGTGCTAGCCAAGACAATTAGGCAAGAAAAGGAAATAAAAGGCTTTCAGATTAAAAAAGAAGTAAAACTATCTCTATGACATGCTCTTGTATATAGAAAATTCTAAGGAATCCACTAGACAAACTATTAGAACTAATGTACAGGTTCAGTAATGGGCCAAGGTACAAGACTGGTATAAAAAATTGGATTTCTATCTGCAACTGTAATGAATAATTCAAAAATTAAGAAACAATCTCATTTATAAAAGCAGCAAAAGCAATAAAATGTCTAGGAAAAAATTTAACAAGTAAATATAAGAGGTACACTGAAAACTACCCAACACTGTTGAAAGAAAGACCTAAATAAGTGGAAAGACATCCAATAACTTAACACTGTTAAGATGGCAATACTATCCAAATTGATCTATAGATTAAACACAATTTTCATCAAAATTCCATCTGACTTTTCTGTAGAATGACAAGCTAATTCTAAAATTCAAATGGAAATGCAAGGAAAGGTGAATGGCCAAAACAGTTTTCAAAAGACAGCAAATTTGGAAGGCTTATTATTCTTTATTTCAAAGCATACTATAACTCTACAGTAACTAAGACAATGTGGTCCTGGCATAAGAATAGATATATAGATTAATGCAAAAGATTTAAGAGTCTAGAAATAAACACTCAATTTATGACCAATTTATATTTGACGAGTACCAAGACAATTCAGTGGTGGAAAGATTGGTTGTTTCAATAAATGGTGCTGAGATAAATGGATGTCTAGTTCCAAAAGAATGAATTTGGAAACCTACCTTACATCATACACAAATATTAACTCAAAATGAATAGTAGATGCAAATGCAGAGCTAAAATTATAAAACCCTTAGAAGAAAACAGGAGTAAATTTGTGACCTTGGGTTAGTCAATGGCTTCTTAGATATGGTACCATGAAAGTCTAAGCAGTGAAAGAAATAATAGACAAACTGGACACAATTAAATTTGAAAACTTTTCTGCACCAAAGGGCATCAAGAGAGTGAAAAGATAACTCATAGAATGGGAAAAATATTTGGGAATCATGTATGTGTTAAGATACTGTCACCCAGAATATATAAAAAACTTTTTCAACTCAACAATGAAAAGACATGTAACCCAATTTTTAAAAGGGTACAGGCTTTGAATAGATTTTTCTCCAAAGAAGGTGTACACATAGCCTATAATTACTGGAAAGATGCTCAACACGATTAGTTACTAGGGAAATGCAAATCAAAATCACAATGAGAGACCACTTCACACTCACTAGGATGGCTAAAATAAAAAAGACAGACAATTGCAAGTGTTGGTGAGGATGTGGAGAGATTGGAACCTGCATACATTGCTGGTGGAAATGTAAAATGTTGCAGCCACTTTGCCGGGTCCTCAAAAATTTAGACATAGAGTTATGATATGACCTGGCAAGTCTACTTTTAGGTGCATACTTAAGAGAAATGCAAACATATTTCCACCAAAAACTTATACAGAGTGTTCATAGCAGTATTAGTCATAACAGACCAACATGGAAAAAAACTAAATGTCCAGTGACTATTGAAAGGTTTAAAAAAGCATAGTACACCCATGCAATGGAATATTACTCAGCAATAAAAAAAATGAAGCCCGGTGGCATAGTGATTAAGTTCACATGCTCCACTTCGGCGGTCCCGGGTTCATGAGTTCAGATCCTGGGTGGAGACCTACACACCACTCATCAAGCCATGCTGTAGCAGTGTCCCAGGTACAAAATAGAGGAAGACGGGCACAAACGTTAGCTCAAGGACAGTCTTCCTTACCAAAACAAAAATGAAGTACGATACACACTACAACATGGATAAACCTTGAAAAATTTAACTAAAGCGAAAGAAGTCGTTCACAAAAGACTAGATATTGTATTCCATTTATATGAAATATCTAGAATAGGCAAATTCATGGAGACAGAACGTAGATTAGTGGTTATCAGAGGGTGGGGAGAGGGTTAGATGGGGGTCACTACTGATGAGTACAGGGTTTCTATTCAACTAAAATTCTATTGTGGTGATGGTTGCAAAACTCTGAACACATTAAAAACCACTTAACTGTATATTTTAAATGGTGAATTTTATAGCATATGGAATATATCTCCATACAGCTGTAAAAAAGGGAAATTATGATTAGTACTGTAATGTAACCTGTATTGCCAGGCAACTCAAATAAAGGTTAATAGTCATTAAAAGCTATATTTATTAGTCAAATTGGCACTGGTTATGGAAAAACATTTTAATCATAGCATTTAATAATTAAATAGAAGTCTAAATAGAAAGTTATATGTTAAAAACACGGAAAGTAAAAACTAAGGTAAAATAATGTTCTCATGAAAAGTATTTAAACTATAATCAAGTTTTACACATTCACACTTCAAAGACCCAGCATGCTTTGCTAGAGTAAATGTGTATGTTCTTAGTGAATATTTACATAAGAAAAAGTGCTTTTTTGATAATAAATTCCATATAATTTTGATTTAATTACCAAAATACTTATTAGTTACCAAATAACATAGTCATCCCAGAGGGCAGAGTAGAAAAGTGAAAATGTGAGTGCCAGTTCTCCTACTTGCTTCAGCACCATATTGTCTTGCTTGGTAGGCACTGAGCATCCTTACATCAGGACACACCCCTTCACGTCATATCAAATCTACTTAAATCTGAGTACACGCTGTATTAAATATATTGGCTATAAAATTTTGAAATTTTAAAATAAATTTGTTTTGATCCCTCTGGCCATGAATAACTGAATTTACAATTGGCTATGATTTCTCAGTAATCATTGTGTGAAGTGAGAAATCTGACAACAAATTCTTTTCTAAGTGAAACAAAATTTTTATGAATACTAAATGTAACACAATCAGGCTGCTAAATCTAGTGACCATTTAGTTAAATATTTCTTCTTTCTATTTTTAAGATGTTTTATATTTTTGACCCCATTTTTTCCCACATTTTATGCACTTTGATAGTCTGTGGGCTCTGGGTGCAGTGTTTCTAGTGTTTATTGGATATGCTAGTTTGAGTATACACGTGACCTTGTGCAAATCAATTAAATTATCTTGTTTCTGTTTTCTCATCTCTAAAATAAGACTGAGTAGTGTTTATATATGGCTGCTTTGAGGACTAAAGGCTGTATTGCCTTAAATATTATTTAAATGGAGGATACATAGAAAATGTTTATTAAATTCAAGTTAATAATTATTAATACTTTCAGGTGCCAGACATTTTGCTATGCACTAGAGATAACTGAATAAGGCATAGTTTCTTCCCTGAAGAGGACACCCTGCAATAAACAAATGATTTCGCTGTAATATGGCAGGTATATCAATAGAAAGATACACAAAATTCAAAGTATTCCAGAACGAGTGACTAACTTTTACTAGGAAATAGGTAAAGCCAGATAGAAAAAGTTATACCAGAGCCGCCGTCTGAAACAGGAGATGAGATCTGAGAGGTCCATCGCAGCTAGATCCCTTGCGAGCGAATCCTCTCCCATTCAGTAGGTTGCCTTTTCACTCTGTTGTTTCCTTTGCTGTGCAGAAACTTTTTAGTTTGATATGGTCCTGCTTGTTTATTTTTGTTTTTATTGCCTGCACTTTTGGTGTGACGATCATGAAATCATTGCCAAGACCAAAGTCTGGAAGATTTTCCCCTATGTTTTCTTCTAGGAGTTGTACAGTTTCAGGTCTTACATTCAAGTCTCTAATCCACTTTGAGTTGACTTTCGTGTAGGATATAAGATCTAATTTCATTCTTCTGCATGTGATTATCCAGTTTTCCCAATGCCATTTATTGACGAGACTGTTCCTCCCCCATTGTGTCTTCTTGGCGTCTTTGTTGTAGATCAGTTGATCTTAGTTGCTTGGATTTATTTCTAGGCTCTCTATTCTGTTCCATTGGTCTCTGTGTCTGTCTTTATGCCAGTACCATACTGTTTTGATTGCTGTAGCTTTGCAATATAGTTTGAGATCAGAAAGTGCGATGCTTTCAGCTTTGTTCTTCTTTCTCAATATTACTTTGGCTGTTCATGGTCTTTTGTAGTTCTATATGACTTATAGAATTGTTTTTCTGTAAAAACTACCCACTGGGATTTTGATATGGATTTCACTGAATCCATCGACCACTTTGGGTGGTGTACATGTTAGCAATATTAAGTCCTTCAGTCCATGAACACTGAATCTCTTTCCATTTGTTTGTGTCATCTTTAATTTCTTTCATTGACGTTTTTAGTTTTATAGTATATAAGTCTTTCACCTCCTTGGTTAAGTTTATTACTAAGTATTTTAATCTTTTTGGTGCTATTGTAAATGGGATTGATTTCCTAATTTGCTTTTCAGAGAGTTTGCGGTTACTGTATAGAAACACAACTGATTTTTATACATTGATTTGTATCCTGCCACTTTCCTCGGCTCATTTATGAATTCTAACAGTTTCTTTATGGAGTCTTTAGGGTTTTCTGTATATAAGATCATGTTGTCTGCAAGCAGGGACAGGTTTACTTCTTCCCTTCCAATTTGGATGTCTTTTATTTCTTTTTCTTGTCTAATTGCTCTGGCTAGAACTTCCAGGCCTATGTTGAATAAAAATGGTGAGACTGTACACCCTTGTCTTGTTCCTGATCTTAGAGGAAAAGCTTTCATCTTTTCACCATTGAGATGATGTTAGCAGTGGGATTTTCTTACACACACTTTATTATATTGAGGTAATTCCTTCTATTCCTAATTTGAGAGTTCTTATTCTGAAAAGGTGTTGAATTTTGTCAAATGCTTTTTTCTGCATGTATTAAAATGATCACCTGATTCTATCCCTTAATCTGTTAAGGTGGTGTTTCACATTAATTGATTTTCATATGTTGAACTAATTTTGCATCCCAGGGATAAATCCTACTTGGTTGTGGTGTATGGTCAAATTTTACATCTATCTTCGTCAAGGATGTTGGCCTATAGTTTTTTCTTGTGGTGTTTTTGTCTAGCTTTGGTACCAGGATAATGCTGACCTCATAAAATGAGTTTGGAAGGATTCCTTCCTCTTCAATTTTTTGGAAGAGTTGGAGAAGGATTGGTATTAATTTTTCTTTAACTATTTGGTAGAATTCACCAGTGAAGCCACCTAGTTTTTGGCTTTTTTTTTTTTGGGAGAGTTTTGATAGCTGAATCAATCTCCATACTAGTTATAGGACTGTTATAGGACTGTTCATATTTTCTATTTCTTCATGACTTAGTCTTGGTAAGTTGTCTATTTCTAGGAATTTATCCACTTCTTCTAGGACATTTAATTTATTGGCATATAATTGTTCATGGTTGCCACTTATAATTCTTTTTATTTCTGTGGTATTAGTTGTAATGTCTCCTTTCATTTTTGATTTTGAGTGTTTCTTTTTTAATTTAGCTAATGGCTTGTCAAGTTTGCTTATCTTTTTGAAAAGCCCTTAGTTCCATTGATTTTTTCTATTATTTTTCTATTTTCTATTTTGTTTATTTTTGCTCTAATCTTAGTTATTTCCTTCCTTCTGATAGCTTTGGGCTTTGTTCTTTTTCTAGTTACTTGGGATGTAAAGTTAGGTTGTTTGAGGTCTTTCCTCTTTTTTTGTTTAGTGTGGGTGTTTATCACAGTAAACTTCCCTCTTAGTACCGCTTTTGCTGTATCCCATAAGTTTTCGTATGCTGTGTTTTAATTTTTATCTGTCTCAAGGTATTTTCTTTCTTTCTTTCTTTAAAGATTGGCACCTGAGCTAACAACTGTTGCCTATCTTCTTCTTATTTTTTTAAATTGCTTTCTCTCCCCAAATCCCCCCCAGTACATACTTGTGTATTTTAGTTGTGGGTCCTTCTAGTTGCAGCATGTGGGATGCCGCCTCAGCATGGCCTGATGAGTGGTGCCATGTCTGCACCCAGGATCTGAACCAGTGAAACCCCAGGCTGCTGAAGCCGAAAGCACGAACTTAACCACTGAGCCCTTGGGCCAGCCTCTCAAGGTATTTTCTAATGTCTTTTTTGATATCTTCTTTGACCCAATGATTGTTCAAGAGTGTGTTGTCTAATTTCCACATTTGTGAGTTTTCCAGTTTCTTTTTGCTATTGATTTCTAGTTTCACTCCATTGTGGTCACTAAAGACACTTGGTATGATTTCAATGTTCTCAAAATTTTACCTTTGTTAAGATTTGCCTTGTGATCTAACATGTGGTCTGTCCTGAAGAAAGTTCCTTATGCGATTGTGAAGAATGTGTATTCTGCTGCTGTTGGGTGAAATGTTCTGTACATGTCCATTAGGTCCAATTTGTCTATAGTATTGTTCAAGTCTGCTGTTTCCCTATTGATCTATCTGGATATTCTAGTTTTCTATGTTTTTAACCAAAGGAAAAGGTATAATGTGCTGAAAATACTGAGTGCAATAGCTAAAAATTTATTTTTTGTTAAAAGACATTTGTTAAAGAAAGCATAAATAAAATATTAAACATTTTGTAGAAGAAAATAAGATAAAGTTTGACTATAATTGCAACATATTTCGTGATCTGATTTGATAAAATCAGTTTGTACTACTTTTTAAATAGTACACATTGTCTTTAAAAAATAACATACAATTTTTTATCTTTGGAATTTATCCAACTTGCCTGGATGATTTCATAGCCCCTGAAACATTTTAGTTAAGAATTAGCATCAGTAATCTATTCTGCTTTGGCTTTCTGTGGCTGTTACTATTTGCAGCTATTTACACGTCCTGGGCATAGGGTCTAGAACAGCTGAGGATGGAATAGCTTATGTTTAAGTACTTAAAATGCCACATTTGGCAGTTAGTAGCTTTTGCTCTCACGGACTCTTCCTCTCCGACGAAAAAACTCATTTTTTTTTTTTTTTTTTTGAAAATGATGTGGATGAGGATGGAGATGAGGATAAGGGGCAAATTATTGAAAAGAAAATTGTTATTCTATCCAAAACCATATACTAGCATATATCTGAATTCAGAACATCTCAAAAGATCAAAATAGACAATTTGCAAAAATTATGCTTCACTTTTGAAGAAGAAACATACACAAGGAAGGAAAATGAAGGCGTGCTCAGGCTTTAGGACCCTTGATTAACCATTAAAGGATGCTCGCCCTTTGTTTATGTCCCAGAGGTTTTTATACACTGGAGCACTGAACCGCAGTAATTTGGGGATCAACAAAAGGGACAGCCAAAGGATTGGGGATCGTCTTTCTTTTGTAAAGGAAAAGCGTCATTGTGCGCCCAGGACTGTCTGAGGCAGAGTGATTTTAGGAAAGTATGCGAGATAGTTGAAGATTAGAAATTGCCTGTGTACCTCTTTGGAATTCTCAGTTTGATGACTACCAATCTAAATCATAACTTTTGTTAATAGGAGAAAGCTGGAAAAACAGAGGGGAGGAGAGAAGCAGAAAGGAAACAGCAATGGCTTAACTTCGCAGTAGGTTAGAGCCTAGTAGGAAGCTGCACGGGGAGAAATTCACGATACAGGGGTGACCAAGGAACGTGAAATGTCTTTGTGGTAGGTTTCTGAGATGGCTCCCAACGATCCTCACCTCCTGGTATTCATGTCCTCGGGTAGCGTCGTCCCTTTGAGTGTGCAGTGGACCTAGTGATTTGCTTCTAACAAATAATACTACAGAAGTGATTAGATGTCATCTCCAGGTTAGATTACAAGAAGACTTTGACTTCTGTCTGTCTCTCCTTCTCTCTCTGACCTCACTCTGGGGGAAACAAGCTGCGCATTCTGAGTAGCTGCATTCAGAGGTCCTCAAGGCAAAGAACTGAGGTTTCCTAACGACAAACAGCCAGAACTGAGACCGGCCACCAGCCACACGAGTGAGCCTGGAGCGCCCCCTACTGAGGCGTCTGCAGCTCATCCCTTGATTGCAGCCACGTGAGACCCTGTGAGTCCAAGGCATGCGGCTAATCTGTGCCTCTATCCCTGACTTCAGAAACTGTGAGAATCTGTTTGCCGTTTTCAGCTGCTGGGTTTTGGGGTAATGTGGTATGCAACAATGGGGGACTAGTACAGACACGATTATCTAATATTCTATTTTTAAGTTGTTTAAGTGCTTAGTGTGTAACTATTATCAAGCGAAATACAAAAGACTAGTGTAGGGTCCTTACCTTAAGAATCAGTATCAGAAATCCCATGATTGTAGCACAAACATATGTAGGCACACACATATAAACACAAAAGAAGATGAATTTAAAGAGCTGAACTCTCTAAGACTTTCCAGTTCTCAAAGGCACCGTTCCTCATGTTCAGTTCATCCCGATTTTCTCTCCAGGCTCTCTTCCATTTCCCCCCTGCAAACACAGTGCACGCCCAGGCACACACACTGGAGAACCAC
>NC_060270.1:59694106-59717914 GCF_021613505.1 Equus quagga
TTCTATCACTAACCAGGTTGACTATTGCTGTTGGATGGAGGCTAGGTAGTTTATGAAGCATCTGACACACAATTCACACTGTAATTCAAATTTGGAAAAAAATACCATTACATTGTTGTTTTCTATAACTACCCTGACTCATGGAAATTGATCTAATTAGTTCTTGCCACAATTGCACCAATGTTTTTTACCTATGAAATAGGATTACACATCTGTAGTTTTAAGAATTTAGTGAGAGTTAAAATGACTACAGGTTAATAAAGCTGTCTAGAGCTTCCCTTACAGCATATTTGACTTGTGATTTCTCGTTTTTGATGAAATAGCATTTGCTACCCACAGAAGGCATTCTCTTCTTACGAGGTTTCGGCAAGTGTCAGCACCTCTCATGGAGACAGACATCAGCCTTATATCCTGAGCAGAGATACTGATTGGATTATTTACTTTTTTAAAGATTCAAAGTATTGCAAGGTGACATTCGTACTACATATATTGTTCACTTAGGAATGGTTTAATTTATTCATACATTTGAACCTCTTCGTAGCACTGTCCTCATGTTCCTTGCTTGAAAACTCATTGCTTTGTCCCTTGTTCTTTCTGACATTTGAGTAGCTCACATGGAGTCTGCCACATACTCGTCCTATACTGCACTTGTTACAAAAAATAAATAGTTCTAATCCTCAAATACATTTTATTTCCATTTCAATAAGATATGCTCTTGTTATAGGAGAATTTTCTCTTGTGAAAGTGTGTACTATGCACAGAATAAACCACATTACTCACACTTGGTCCATTTTTCCATTTGGAATATGCTTATATAGAAAGAGAATGTTTCCACCAAATAAAGAGCTGCCATAGATTTTATTCTGAACTAAGAAATCCACTATAAATTTGAGTAAATGCGGCTCTGATTAAATAGTCTCAGTGCTTTGTAGAAATAACCTTGGCTGATTGTTTTCCAGGGCGATCATTAAAGGACGAGGCAGAATGTTTGATCTGCAGTGTTACCGGCAAGTTTTGCTGGTTTGCTTCTCTCCATAAATGATCAGCCAGTGGGACTTCTGTGCTTGTGACAGGTTCCAAGCAACCCATCTCTCTCAACCTTGTGTCCATCTGACCACCAAATGGTATTTGTCATCAATTCGTCATCCTCTTCTCTTCATGTCTACTGCAGCGCTTTTCTTCAGATCCTCATTTCCCCCCTTCTTTTAAGTTCAAACGTTTTATAATTTACTTTGAAATAATTTCAAATGTATACAAAAGTAGGCAGAACTCCCATACCCCCTTGAACCAGAATACTCAATTGTTAGCATTTTACCACATTTGCCCCATTCTGCCCCTCTTTCTCTCTCTCCATGTAAACATTTATATGTATATATGCAAACACCACATGTATATGTGTATGTATATAAATACAAATACACCTTAGTCATTTTCAGAGCCTTCTGAGAGCCAGCTGCAGAGGTGATGCCACGTGGTTACTGAATGCTTGAACCCTCTAGTGTGTATTTCTCCAAAACTAGACCATATGCCTATGTAACTACCATAGACCTGGTTTGGTGGGTTATTCAACATTGGTATAACACCAATATCAACTTCTCAGACCCCGTTCCAAGTCTGCTTACTGTTCTGCTGTGGCAGATCAAAGATGGCTGCAATAACTTTGCTATTTCTCCCACTGAGATGTGCTGTCTAATTCCTTTACTCTTGAATCTGGGCTGACAGTAATGATTGCTTACCAATACAGTGCATGGAGCCTTGAGCTGCCATGGAAGAAATCTGATTCCCTGAGACCACTACGCAGGAGTGGCCACATGTAAGCACTTTCTTTGACAAACCCACCTCAGCCCAGCCTTCAAACCATCCCTGCAAAGACTCTAGAAATATGATTGAAGACATATTGGTCCCTCCAGAACTCCCCACTTGCCAATGTTCAATACCATGTTGAACCTAAGAATTGTTCAGGCAAGCCCAGCCCAAATTCCTGACCTAAAAAATCTCATGAGATATAATGCAATGGCTGTTGCTTTGTGTCGCTAAGTTGTAGGTACCATTTTACCCAGAAACAGATAATCAAAATATCTCACAATGTCTCATTTCTATTTCTACTCCAATATCCTAGAAATATGCTTACATTTAGTTGTCATGTATAATACACTCCTTCAATCTGAAACAATTTTTGAGTCTTTTATGTTCTTGCTAGTTTTGAAGAGAACAGGCCTCACAGCCTGGAGGATGGGTTTTAGCCTGACTCATCTGAAGAGTCCTCCTGGCCAGACTCAGATCATGCATTTTTGGGAGGAAAACCACGGAAAGGATGCTGTGCTCTTTGCAATGTGTCACATCAGGAAGCACACAATGTCAATTTGTCCCAACACTGGTGATATCAATTTTGATGACCTGGTCTTGGTGGTGTCTAATAGCTTTCTCCTCCTCAAATTCACAGTTTTTCCATTGGTAATTGGTTTGTAATTGATGGAGAGGTATTCAAGATTACAGTACTATCCTGTTCCTCAAACTCTGCCTACCAGCCCTCGTGTCTGTGGACCATTCCAACTGAATCAGCCTCATCTTATGGCTGTCAAACGGTGATGCTCTATTTCCAACATTTATAGGAATTCTACGGGAAGGAGTAGCTTTCCCTTTCTCTGCCATTTACTTACTTGCATACTTAATAATATATATCAGCATACATCAATAGGTTTTATTTTATTAAATAGATGGTAATCCATTACTATTATTATTTTCATACTCAATTCATCCTCAGTTTGTCCATTAGAAGTCCCTTCAAACTGGTTATTTTGCCCTTTTGGGATGTCTTTATTAATTCTGAGGATTTATTTACTTTTTTGCACAAGATCTTTAAGGTATATCTTGGACCTTATATCCTGCCCCCATCTTGGAATCAGCAATTTCTCCTTTAATGGAAGATGATATTTAGAAAGTAAGCTCTGAGCACTTGGAGCATCATTGTTTCTGGCTTTCTCAGAACGAGGAAGCATATGTATTACACTCATCTAATATCTATCTGTGTGTGTGACATACACACACTATACACATATATACTATGAGTTCACACTGATGCCTCATATTATTATCTAACGTCTAACAGTTCTTTCAAGTCTTCTCCATATCGTGATCATATTATTTCTCCTCCAGCGCTGAGAAACTTAACTCAATGTGTTTATTCACTTGCTCAATTTGCTTATTTGTCTGATGTAACCCATCTCCCAGCACATAAACCAATTCCTCCTGTTGCCGCCTCTGCAGCAGCCCCACCTTCCAGACCTGCCATCTCATGCCTCTGTGGGGCTCCTCAACTCTGGCCTGATTCTTCCTGTGGCTCCACAACACTCCCTCATTGCCCCATGTGTTTGGCTGCTGAACTGACTGTACCAGGAAGGAGAAGATGGTAGAAGAAGGGAAAATGTGAAGGGGTAGAAGCCCTCATTCTTTCTTCTCAAATTATTGTAATACTTTCTTGCCACTTCTACCCTGTCCTGATTTTCCTCCATCTCGTCTCTTTTTTATCCTACAAAATGAAAACAGACTCTTCTTCGAAAGAGTACAATGTGTAGTGACAGAAATATAAAGTTGGAAATCGACAATCCAAGTATGCAGCCTCACCTTTGCTCAGACTTCACTGTGTTACTTTGGTCCTTTACTTAACCTATCCGAGCCTCGGTTTCGAAGAGGGAAATAAGGCTTACTTTGCAGGGGTGTTGTAAAGCTTCAGATTGAATACAAGGAATACCAAGGACATAACTGTAGTTGTTGTGGTGGTGATAATTATCACCATGAGAAATTTCTTTCTCTTCTTCTTCTCCTGAAAGCCCCCCAGTACATAGTCGTATATTCTAGTTATGAGTGCCTCTGGTTGTGCTATGTGGGATGCCACCTCAGCATGGCCTGACGAGTGAGGCCATGTCTGCGCCCAGGATCCAAACGGGCAAAACCTCCGCCACTGAAGCAGGGCATGGGACCACAACCACTCGGCCACAGGGCCAGCCCCATCATGAGAAATTCTAACATGATTCTGAAACTACTTTTAAAAACACTTCAATATGAAATTCAACAAAATTTTTTAAAAATACCTTGCAATAGGTCTCCTCATCTATAGGATAAAATCTAACCTCATGTCTGGCTTAGGAGATTCTTCATGAGCTGGCTCCCAGCTCACACCCCCAGCCTCACTTCCCAACTCTCCCCAGTTGTCACTACACTGCAGCCCACCTAAAGGCTTTGCATTTCCTTGACTTTGGCATATTGTTCTCTTTCTTGCATGTGCTATTGCCCCAACTTAAATTACTCTTTTCCTAATTCTCCAGTTAGTGTAAACCTTTACTTACCCTTCAAGATTCAGAGTAGGCTCCTCTCCTCTGGAAGCCTCCCTTGACCATCTCCAAGACAAGTACAATTAACCCTTCCGTCCACTGGAGCTTCACTGTGACTTGTGACTCTCAGGTGTCTCTATTGTGTACAGCACTTGTCACGACATACAGCAACTATTTATACACACACACACACACCACATTTGCCTTACTAGGCTGTGAGCTCATTGAGGATAAATACTACGTCTTGTTTATTTTGATATTCCCAGGATGTACAGTTTTGGGCCAATAGTTTAATCTTACTGATAATAAACCTTCAATAAATATTGGCTTAATAAAAAATCCTTATAATGGTCATAATGTCCAGTAATGATTCATCATTTAGAACTACTAGCTATTCAGTACTGTGCTAAGCACTATCCATTCTTTATATAAAATGAACAGCATAAAACCCTGTTGTGTTCGTTCTAAAAAATCTCTACCCTATAAATTAGGAAATAAGTCTCAGCAGAGTTACTAAATTGGATAAGTTCACAGCTTCTAGTAGAACTGACATTAGTGTCTATTAATATATCTGTAATGCAGAAAATATGTAGCATATTGATAAATAAATGAAAAGTAATGGGATATATTGGAATATATGAGGAAGCCATTTGGTGTAAAACTAATTCGTCCTGATCTTGTTTTTCCAAAAGGGCCTGACATGGCCTGTTGAGCGTGCATTGTACAACTGCTTTAAATGTTTACTGCGCCCCAAAGACAAGGATGATGCCCTTAAAGATAGGGATGCAGCTTCCCCCATATCGGCATTTCTTTAAGGAGAAGCATCTCTTCCTGGGAACTACGGATTAATTACTGAACTGCTGTGCCCACCTTGTGACCACCGACCTGCTGACCGCCCACCTGCTGTGCCAGCCAAGCATCTCTTGACAGTAGTAAAAGAGGTATTCCTGTCATATGTGATGTATGCTCTTTATTCCAAGAAGCTATATAAGCACTCTGTACACCCCACTTCTTTGGTGCCCTTCCTTCTTTGGGGAAGCCCCAGGCTATAGTCCTCAGATCTGGCTCATAATAAACTCACCCCAATTTTGATTTACAGATTAATTATGGATTATTTGCATCAGTAATATACATAAATACCACGTAAACATAAAGGTAACTATCATTTTAAAATAGGCTTGTCACATTTATTACGCACTGTATTTTCACTTTGACACAACAAGTCATTAAAAATAATGAAAGTATGGGGCTGGCCCCGTGGCCGAGCGGTTAAGTTCGTGCGCTCCGCTGCAGGCGGCCCAGTGTTTCGTTGGTTCGAATCCAGGGTGCGGACATGACGCTGCTCATCAAACCACGCTGAGGCAGCATCCCACATGCCACAACTAGAAGGACCCACAACAAAGAATATACAACTATGTACCGGGGGGCTTTGGGGAGAAAAAGGAAAAAAATAAAATCTTTAAAAAAAAAATAATAATGAAAGTAAATGTTGAGGGTTTAGCTAAACCATTCCACAGTATTGCTGCCTCTGTGTCCATTTGTGTGGCCCAGCCACCTAGAGGGGCCTTGAACTGACACTAACCCCTCCCAAGAGCCATTCCCTAGACAACACATTCCCTGAGTTCAAGTAACTGTCAGTGTCTTCTGTGGCTCCCCAGCTGCCCTGCCTCCCAGGGCCTGCCCTTTGCACATCCCTTGGACAAGGCCCCATAACACTTTCAAAACCCAGCTCTTTTTCATTTGAATTGACCAATTTGGCCTTAGCCTGGGGAACCCCAAAGCACTCCACTCGTGGACCCTAATAAAGTCATGTGCCCCAGGTCCTGCCTGCACTCTGCCTTGACCTCCCCACACGGCACCTTGAGACAGTCCATGAACCTCCCCCAGGACCTGTGAGTAATAAACGTCTGTGTTTCACTTCCCTAGTTGTCTTTTGTTAAACCAAGGCTCACCCCAGGGCTGTACTTAACAAATGCTAACTGAACAAAGTCAGGGCAGTACACCGTGTGCAGAGGGAATGTGCTCAACAGTTTACATGCGGTGACTCGTTTAATGAGTCACAGATGGGAGAACTCCGCTTCAGAGAATCACTGGACGTCGCACAGCCGGTGAACGACCGAGCCAGAAATTCTCTGTTTTATCCGTTTCAAAGTTTACTTTGCTGAGCCACCTTGCAATCTTAGAATTTTCAAAATATAAACAGAGCCATCCTTTATATCCAAGAAGACAAAATATACTATAGATTTGGGTGTAAGAAAAAAATTAGATAGGAAATACATTTTAAAAAGAGAAATTGATAATGGTCTGAGGCAGGGTTTGGAAAACTTTCTGTAAAGGGACAGATAGTAAGTATTTTAGGCTTTGTGGGCCACAAAGCCCATCACAACTACTCAGTTCTGCAGTAAGAGGATAAAAAAGCTGAGGGTAATACATAAATGAATGTGTCTTTATCCAACATACTTTATTTACAACAATAGTAGGTGGGCCATAGGTTGCTGAGCCCTGGACTAAGGAACTGGATATCCTTTTTTTCCCACTGAGGTCACATTGATTTATAACATTGTATAAATTTCAGGTGCACATCATTATATTTCACCCTGTGTAGACTACATTGGGTTCCCCACCAAAAGCCTGTTGCCATTGGTCCCCATACATATGTGCCCCTTTACCTCTTGTCTTCCCCACCTCTCTTCCCCCTGGTAACCTCCAATCTGTTCTCTATATGTATGTTGTTTTTTTTTTTATCTTCAACATAAGAGTGAAATCATATGGTATTTGTCTTTCTCCATCTGACTTATTTTGCTCAGCATAATACCCTTAAGGTGGAACTGGATATTCTTAACCATAAAAAATATTGAAAACAAACTGTTGAGACTCATATAATATTTCTAAGCCTATCCTCCAAAGGAGAAAGCAAGAAGTATAGGGATGACATGACACAATACAAGGAAGCAGAGTACAAGTGAGCCTCAAGACAAACATGAAAATGCCAAAAAGGGAAAGTGCCATCGGGCAGGTAATGTGTGGGATATTGTGTAAAGATACAGGCTTGATGGAATGAGTTCCTCAGAAATATGTGGTCACTAATTTACAGTCATTTTGAAATCAGAAGTAAATACTTTTTGTTACCGAGTATACATCCATGTAGAATTATTTTATTGTTAAACATATAATATTTTAGCATCAAAGAAATCTGTGAAAACTGTTCTCATACATATTGTAATAACTTAGAGCAATTGCTCTTAAACGTTAGTGTATACTAAAAGCACTTGAAATGCTCATTAAATATGTTGAGTCTAGAGTCCCAACCCCAGAGATACTGACTCAGTGAGTCTTGGGTGGGGACCCCAAGGTATTCTCATGAGGATGGTCCCAGAACCACACATGAGAAATTCTCAGCTAATGCAGTAATTACGTGCAATTCCAAACTGTTAGGTTCAGAAGCAGATATTCTCAGGTTTGAAGAGAGGAAGCAGATACTAGAAGCCGAGTGAGGTATATAAACCAATGGTTCTCAAAGCTACTCTATCAGCATCACCTGGGAACTGTTAGCTCTCCAAATCACAGGGCTCTAGCCTTCATCTAGTAATCAGTTACTCCTGGAGTAGGCCCCCCACCTTCTGTGATGTAACAAGCTCTCCAGGGGATTCTCACGCATGCTCAAGTTTGAGAGCCCCTGGCATTGCCAGTGTTACAGAAGTAGCAGAAGTAATTGATTTCAGCTGAAGACTTGAGAGAGCAGCTTCATGAGAAAGGCGGCCTAGTCAAGAATCATAACTTGAACATCTTTTCATATGCCTCTTGGCCGTCTGTATATTTTCTTTGGAAAAATGTCTGTTCAGATTCTCTGCCTATTTTTTGATTGTTCGTTTTGTTGTTGTTGAGATGTATGAGTTCTTTGTATATGTTGGATATTAACCCCTTATCAGATATATGATTTGCAAATATCTTCTCCCAGTTGATGGGTTGTCTTTTCATTTGTTGATGGTTTCCTTTACTGTGCAGATTTTTAGTTTGATGTAGTCTCATTTGTTTATTTTTTCTTTTGTTTCCCTTGCCTGAGGAGACATGATATTCAAAAAGATACTGCTAAGATCAGTGTCAAAGAGCATACTTCGTATATTTTCTTCTGGGAGTTTTATGATTTCTGGTCTTGCATTCAAGTTGTTAATCCATTTTGAGTTAACTTTTGTGAATAGTGTATGATAATGGTCTACTTTCATTCTTTTGCACGTGGCTGTCAGTTTTCCCAACACCATTTATTGAAGAGACTTTCCTTTCTCCATTGTATGTTCTTGGCTCCTTCGTTGAAGACTAGCTGTCCACACATGTGCAGTTTTATATCTGGCCTCTGAGTTCAGTTACATTGATCTGAGTGTCTGTTTTTCTGCCATTACCATGCTGTTTTGACTACTATCTCTTTTCAGTATGTTTTAAAATCTGGGAGTGTGATACTTCCAGCTTTGTTCTTTTTTCTCAGGATTGCTTTGGCTACTCAGGGTCTTTTGTTGCGCCATATAAATTTTAGGATTCTTTGTTCTATTTTGGTGGAAAATGTCATTGGCATGTTGATAGAGATTGTATTGAGTCTGTAGATTGCTTTAAGTAATACAGAAGTTTTAGCTATGTTAATTCTTCTAATCGATGAGCGTGGACCATCTTTCCATTTATTTGTGTCTTCAATTTCTTTCAACAATGTCTTATAGTTTTCAGTATATGGGTCTTTCACCTCCTTGGTTAAGTTTATTCCTAGGTACTTTCTTCTTTTTGTTGCGATTGTAAATGGGATTGTATTCTTGATTTCTCTCTTTACTAGTTCATTGTTAGTGTATAGAAATGCAGCTGGCTTTTGTATGTTGAATTTGTACCCTGCAACTCTTCTGTATTCATTTAATATTTCTAATAGTTTTTTTGGTGGATTCTTGAGGGGTTTCTATATATAGAATCATGTCATCCACAAATATTGACACTTTTACTTCTTCTTTTCCAATTTGGATCCCTTTTATTTCTTTTTATTGCCTAATTTCTCTGGCTAGGACTTCCCATGCTATGTTGAATAACACTGGTGAGAGCAGGCATCTTTGTCTTGTTCTTGTTCTTAGGGGAAGAGCTTTCAGTTTTTCACTGTTGAGTATGATGTTGGTTGTGGGTTTGTCATATATGACCTTTATTATGTTGAGGCGTTTTCCTTCTAAACCCATTTTATTTAGAGTTTTTATCATAAATGGATGTTGAATCTTGTCAAATGCTTTCTCTGCATCTGTTGAGAGGATCATGTGATTTTTATTCTTCATTTTGTTAATGTGGTGTATCGTGTTGATTGATTATCCAATGTTGAACCACCTTTGTGTCCCTGCAATAAATCGCTCTTCACCGTGGTGTATGATCCTTTTAATGCATTGTTGTATTTGATTTACTATTATTTTTTGAAGGTTTTTGCATCTGTGTTCATCAGCAATGTTGGCCTGTAATTTTCCTTTTTTGTGTTACCCTTGTCTGATTTTGGTATCAGGGTAATGAGTTAAATGATTTAGGAAGTGTCTCCGCCTCCTCAATTTCTTGGAAGAGTTTGGAAAGAGTAGGTATGAAATCTTTGAATGTTTTGTAGAATTCACCTGAGAAATCATCTGGTCCTGGACTTTTGTTTTTTGGGAGATTTTTGATTACTATTTCAATGTCTTTACTTCTGATTGGTCTATTTAGATTCTCTATTTCTTCTTGATTCAGGTTTGGAGGTTGCACCATTATAAGAATTTATCCATTTCTTTTAGATTATCCAATTTCCTGGTATAGTTTTTCATAGTATTCTCTTATAATACTTTGTATTTTTGTGGTATCCATTGTAATTTCCCCTCTTTCATTTATGATTTGATTTATTTGAGCCTTCTCTGCTTCTTTCTTAGTCTGGCTAAAGGTTTGTCGATTTTGTTTATCTTTTCAAAGAATCAGCTCTTAGTTTCATTAATCTTTTCTGTTGTCTTTTAGTCTGTCATATTTCTGCTTTGATTTTTATTACTTCCTTCCTTCTACTGAATTTTGGCTTCATTTGTTCTTTTTCTAGTTCTTTAGGTGTAGTGTTAGATTCTTTGAGGTTTTTCTTGTTTCTTGAGGTAGGTCTGTATTGCCATATAGTTCCCTCTTAGTACTGCTTTTGCTGCATCACATAGGTTTTGGTAGCTTGTGTTTCCATTTTTATTTGTCTCCAGGTATTTTTCAATTTCTCCTTTGATTTCTTCATTGATCCAATTGTTTTTTCAGTAGCATGTTGTTTAGTCTCCACAGATTTGTGACTTTTCCAGCTTTCCTCTTGTAATTGATTTCTAGTTTCATACCATTATGGTCAGAAAAGATGCTTGATATGATTTCAATCATCTTAAATTTATTTGGACCTGTTTTTGTTCTCAACATATGGTCTACCTAAGAATGTTCCATGTGCACTTGAGAAGAATGTACATTCTGCTGTTTTTGGATGGAAGCTTCTACATATATCTGTTAAGTCCATCTGGTCTGATATTTCATTTAGGGCCAATGTTCCTTGTTGACTATGTCTATATGACCTATCCATTGATGTAAGTGAGATATTAACATACCCTACTATTACTGTGTGCTCTCAATGTCTCCTTTTGGGTCTGTTAACGGCTGCTTTATATACTTGTTCTCCTATGTTAGGTGCATATACATTAATGAATGTTGTCTTCTTTGTGGAAGATCCCCTCTATTATTATTATTATTATTATTATATAATGTCCATCTTTATCTCTTGTCATCTTTTGGGGCTTGAAGTCTATTTTTCCTGATCTAAGTATGACTACACTCACTTTCTTTTGCTTGTCATTTGCTTAGAGTATCATCTTCCATCCTTTCACTCCGAACCTATGTTTTTCTTTAGAGCTGAGATGGGTCTGCTGGAGGCAGTGTATAGTTGGGTCTTTTTTTTAAATCTATGCAGCCACTCTTTACCTTTCAACTGGTAAATTCAATCTATTTACATTTAGGGTGATTATTGATATATGAAGGCTGCAATTGCCATTTTATCTTTTGTTTTATTGCTGTTCTCTATTTCCATTGGTTTTTTTTTCCTTGTGTTTATGTCTACCATTTCAGTTCAGTGGTTTTCTGTGATGTGTTTCTCAGTTTCCTGTTTTTTT
The DNA here is from genome assembly GCF_021613505.1 of Equus quagga. NCBI lineage: Eukaryota > Metazoa > Chordata > Mammalia > Perissodactyla > Equidae > Equus > Equus quagga. The sequence goes on from NC_060270.1 coordinate 59,705,586, forward strand.
TGTGTTTTGCGACTCTGCTCTGAATTTTTGTTTTGTGGCTACTATAAGGTTTGTATCAAAGATCTCATAGATGCGTTAGTCCTTTTTTTCTTGATAGCATCTTATCTCCATTTGCTTATGCAGGTTCCATTCTTTTCCTCTGCCCCTTCCATGTTGTTGTTGTTACAAATTATCCTTTTTTGTATTGTGAGTTTGCTACTAAACTGAAGTAGTTATAGTTATTTTTGATGCTTTCTTTCCCTCTAGCCTTTATGCTATAATTAAGTATTTACTAATCTATTCTGATATAGAATTGTAATTTTCCCATTCTGTCCGTTGGTTTATCACCATTCTCAAAGCTTGTATATTTTTACTTTTTTTTCAAGTACAGGAGCACCTTTCAATGTTTCTTATAAGGCAGATCTAGTGGCAATGAACTCCTTCAGCTTTTGTTTGTCTTGGAAAGCCTTTATTTCTCTTTCATATCTTAAGGATAACTTTGCTGGATCGAGTATTCTTGGCTGACAGTTTTTATCTTTCAATATTTTGACTATATCATTCCACTCTCTCCTAGCATGTAGACTTTCTGCTGAGAAATGTGCTAACAGGTAGTGGAGGTTCCTTTGTAAGTTATTTTCTTCTCTCTGGCTGCCTTTAATATTCTTTCTTTGTCATTGACTTTGTATAGTTTTAAGGTGCGCCTTGGAGAAAGTCTTAAGCGTTGAGATAATTAGGAGTTCCATAATCTTCACACACTTGTATATCTAGCTCCTCCCCCAGTTTTGGGAGGTTCTCAGGTATTATTTCTTTGAATAAGCTCTCTGCTCTCTGCTTCCTCTCTTCTCCTTTTGGGACACCCATTATCTTTATGTTGCTTTTTCTAATTGAGTCAGATATTTTGTGTTGAATTTCTCCATTTTTTAAAATCTTAGTTCTTTCACCTGAATCATTTCTAGATTTCTCCCTTTGAGCTTGCTAATTCTGTCTTCCATATAGTCTGTTCTGTTTCTGGTGCTTTCTACTTTATCCCTCATCTCATTAATTGTCTTCTTCAGCTCCAGAATTTTTGTTTCTGTTTCTTTAGAGTTTTAATCTCTTTGGTGAAGTACTCCTTCTGTTCACTCATGTTATTCCTGAGGTCATTGAACTGACTTTCTGAATTTTGTTATTCATTGAGTTTCTTCATGACAGCTATTTTTAATTCTCTGTCAGTTAGATCACAATCTTCCTTGACTTCAAGTTTAGTTTCTGAAGAGTTGTCATTGTCTTTTTGTCCTACCATGTTACTGTAGTTCTTCATGGTGCTTGATGAGTTGTTCCTCTGCCAGCACATTTGTGGTAGCAAACACCTTTTTTATTTGGGTGAGGCTTTGTTTATTTTGGTTCTGAGCTGCTTCTGATGGTATTTGAGAGCCTTCACTTTCCACCCTCCACTGCCTCTGCCAGTGGCATCGTCAGTGCCCTGTTTGTGCTGCTTGTACCTTGGAGGTTGCTGGTTCCTGGCTGATTACAATGTCACTGCAGTCACAGGTGTCACCATCGGTGTCACTAGGCCACAAGCACCTCTACTGCTTCTAGGGTTGCCTAGGTCATGTGTTCCCTACTGTGGTGGGGGAGGAGGAATGGGAGGCAGGAGCCAGGGTCACAGGGAACATTGAGGTTTGTTGGCTCTGTAGGAAGTGCTGCTATAGGTAGAGGGGGGCAAAGTTGTGAGTGCCTCTGCCGCTGGGGGGGACCAGGGTTGTGTCCTCTGCTGTTGCTGTAACCTGGCCTTCCATGAGCTGTCCATGGGCTTGGGTGCTGCTACCATGTGTACTGCCTGCACTGTTGCTCCCGGGTTACCTGGGGGTGCTGGCAACACCATTGCTGGGGGTATTGAGTTCATGGGTGTCCCTGCTAATCCCAGGGGCCCAAGGTCTTGTATGCAGCCCCTACTGCTGGTAATACTGCTGTTGGGGGTGCCACTGCTGGGAGCTGGGTTGTGGGCACTGCTGAAGCTCCTGAAGCCTCAGGTCTCAGTTGCCACCTGCCAGTGCTGGGGAAGGGGGAAGGGCTGAACTGAAAGTGCCACCACAAAGTACACTGGCACTGCCTCCTCTCCTGGGGGTATCTGTATTTGGGATGCAGCCCCTGCTGCTGGAAGGGCCAGTGTTGGAGGCACCACCACTGAGGGAGGGGAAGACGGCTGGATCACGGGTACCACTGCATTTCCTGAAGCCTCAGGTCAGAGACACCACCTGCCACTGCTGGAGGAGGGATAAGGGCTGAACTGCCAGCACGACTGCTGCTCCTGCAGCCTCTGGTCTCTGACATATGTGCTTTTTGGAACCTCAGGTTGCAGCACTGCTGCCGCTGCCAGGGTATCTCTCTTGGGTGCAGTTCCTGCTGCTGGAGGACTAGTGTTGGAGATGCCACCAACAGGGGAGGAGGAGGGAGCTGGGTCACGGGTATTGTCATGGTTCCCAGAGTCTCCCATGGTGGGCCACAGTGATTCCTGGCCCCTTGGAAGCATAGACTGCCTAGATTCCCAGGGCCTCCATTTGTGGGGGTTACCTCAGTTCCTGGGGCCTCTTAAAACAGATTTGGCCACAGATCCTGGAAGCTCTGGTCTTGGGAGCTACCACCACTGCTCCCCTGGTTCTACTGCCTCCAGGAGGTCCAGCCCACCCACCTTCAGATGTATAGATGTAGGGATCTCTCAGATGTTCTGGTGTGCTGCGCAGAGAGTCCTTTGTTGGTCTCTGGATGTCCTAGTGGTTGTAACTTAGAAGAGAGAGACAAAGGGAACAACTCACTCTGCCATGATGCTGACATCACGCTCTCCACCATTTTAATACTAATATACTTATTACTTACATTTATTGAATGTTTGTTATAAAGGCAGTCCCTTGCAAATTAGGTCATTGGATCTGTCAACATTCATAATATTTTGTTAAGCCATTTCACAAAGGAGAAATGTAAGGTTCATATAGGGGAAATGTTTACCCGTCATCAGTTGTATGTCACAGGCAATGGATATTGCTTGCTGTGTGATGAGTCTGTTATTTCCTTGAAATTGATAAGGAGAGTCTAGTTATGCATCTCAAGATCAAAACTTATAATAATATACTATTTACATATACCAGTCTGGAAGTGAGAATTACCACTTTATTGGGAAATGTCCAGGTTATTTCACACTGCACAACATGTGATATCCCTTTATAATGAAGTTAATATGTATTAAGAGTGTGTATATATCTTTGTAATGAAGCCTGAGCAACACATGCCAGATAATCACAGGGAAACATTTGACTGAAACTTCAAACAGGGTTTGATCTTTCTACTCCTGCAGCCTCCTTTCCCCAGCACCATGTCAACTATCCTTCCCTGGACCGTGATAGAGATGGCCCTGTCTGAACAGGAATGTCCCTAATGTTTTAGGAATCAGTGATCTTCAAGGATGCGGCTGTGGACTTTACCAGGAAGAGTGGGCCTTGCTGGACACATCCCAGAGAAAGCTGTACAGAGATGTGATGCTGGAGAATATCAGGCATCTTGTCTCTGTGGGTGAGTCTGTCGACATTGATTTATTTATTCAACAAGTACCCAGAACTGTTTCCACATATCACCCTCCCCTCTCAGCCCTCACTCATCTTCTTTCATAGCACTGACAACTACCTGAAGGTAGTCTGTCCATTTCTTTCTTTCCTTACATGTTCTTCGTCACTCCACTTAGAATTCAGTCTTCCTGACCATAGTTTCAAGGCTTTGTTGTTGTTCTATTACCAGAACTATTTCTGGTAATTTCCAGAACTATTTCCAGAACAGTGCTGGACACTCGATGGATATTTTTTTAATGACTACACAATTTCCTAAGTAATTGTCCTTTTCTAAGCACTAAGCCCAGAGTTTGAGACAACAGTAGTAAGAATAGCAGGCAACATAAACTTAGATTGTTCTGGTGGAGCTTATATTTATTGGATTACTTTTTTAAGTAAAATTTCATATGGAGAAACATTAAATGGAAATATTTAATTCCTACCTTATTGGAAACACCGAGGATCTTTACTCAGCATGCTTGCTCACGTGCATACACAACAGAGCGCCTCAGTGCTTTGGCCTGGCGTCAGGTGTTCTTCTTGCTCTGCTCATGGGCCTACAAAGATTTCCTCCCCGGGTGTTCCTTCAATGTTCACTGTGTTGTTCATTGATATCCTGTCTTGACTTGAAAATTATGCATGGTTCTCCATACAGACTTCAAAATTCACGTACCTTTTCCCCGTGAACAGGGTGTTAGCTCTACAAATCAGATGTACTTTCCTACTTGGAACGAGGAGAAGAGTTGTGGAGGGAAGAAAGAGGATTCCTCTGGGGCCTGAGGCTGCATAAGCTCCAGGCATGTGTGTTCACTATGAGGAGAGGCCTGGTCAGTGAGGGAACAGGACCTTGGTAATGCCAACTGAAGATTTCCTTAAGTCAATGATGTCTTCAGAAAAGTTTCAAAGGCCAGTGGGGAAAAAATTCTCCATGGTGTCGTTATTCTCAGCATTTATCAATGTCTCTTTATTTAGAGTTCAAGTCCTTATTGGAGTGCAAGTTTTGTGTTGTGGTCTTTGCCCTCGTCTCTTCTCTTTGATGATTTCTTCTCTCATGACCTTACCAAAATCCCATCTTAACCTTCTCTTTAATTCTGTAAAGATTTTGTAATTGACAGTGGCCTACAACATGTTTCTACTCACTGGTGCATCGCTCCATTTCACATTCTTTCCCTGTGTAAGGGTCAGTATTTGAAATATATCCACATTTGCATCGCATGCTTTTCAACATTTTTGTTCCTCTAATGCTTCTCTATAAATTAATTTTTTTAATTACTTTAAGCAGAAGAAGTGACCTTAAAAACCAGGAAATGACATGTATACCAGATATCTGCAGGAAGGACCTTCTAACCACACAGTCAATGGTAAGTTTCACTGAGGTGACCCTGGTCCCCTGCATTAGAGAGCTGGGAGTGGGATGATTATTAGTACAGCACGATAACGTGACTGAAATTAGAGTTGGGAGTAAGTGCTGTCCCAGCAGGAAGTTTTGCATAGTTGAATTTAGGCAAGAAACTAACCACAGCTCAGAGCTATAACCTGAGTTCTTATAAAAGGACAATGGCATAAACATGGCTTATATACGTAGTCTTTGGAACACAATAAAGTCCACAAAATAAATCAACTATACAGTCAAGATGCTACAAAGAAGAAATCTCTGTACATGGAAGAGAGTAACGTACTGTGTGTATGTAACGTCCATGCAGAAGACTTTTAACTGGGAACTGTGAGAACTGACCAGCCTAGAATTCATATGTAGAGAAAAGAGCAAATGAGCATGTTTGGGCAATCTTTAAATGCCTCTCACCTCCTTGAATCAGCAGAAATCTCACACCGGAGAGGGACTCGTGGAATAGAATGAGTGTAAGGATGATTTCACTCACGGATTAACGGTGACTTCACATGTGTTAACTCAAAAGGGCCCAGGAGATCCACCTCATTAAGCTGTTGGACCAATCGAGGCAGCAAAGCTATGAAGAAACACCAAAGTGTCACCGGGAAAAGACCACAGATTTTCTCAAGGACGTGCAATCCAGGTAGGCAGACCAGATCCTGAGAGACAGAAAGGGATGGCCTGGAACCCTTATTTCAGGTCAAAGCGAGCCTGTTCAGAGCCCAGGGGTGTGCGGAGCAAGCTCAAGATGAAAATCTTGCCTCTAACTTGGGAGAATCTTGTAGTCCTTTGCTGCTCTGCTCTCAGACAACTCAGAAGTTTCCAGGAAGAATTTTCATCTGAAAAGGTTATGAAGGGAGGTTTAAGGCCTTTGAGTTTAAAGGTCAAGAACATGGATCATTTACCAACCTTTTTAAAATTTAAAAGAAACATGCCTTTTGTTAAAGGAAAAAAAGTCAATCGATGCAAACATGTAGAAATTTTCCCTGATTCCTGCCCAACTTTTCCTTTTTTTCTGGACATATCCACTTATATATATGGATATATGCACATATATAGTGCTTTTTACATAAAGGTTGGAAAATACTATGCAAGTTGTTCTATAATGGCAGATATATTTCCATTTTTAAATGACCATTTAGAATTCATTAATATGGATGCTTCATAATGATTTAAACACTCCCCAATTGATTAGCTTTTTTTTTTTTTTAAGATTTTATTTTTCCTTTTTCTCCCCAAAGCCCCCTGGTACATAGTTGTATATTCTTAGTTGTGGGTCCTTCTAGTTGTGGCATGTGGGATGCCATCTCAGCATGGCTTGATGAGCAGTGCCATGTCCGCACGTTAAGATTGGTTCCAGTTTCTCAATATTAGAAACAGTTCTCTGTGAACTTCCTAGTATCTTTGTGCCTTCTCACAACTAATTCCGTAAGGAGCATCCACAGAAATGGAATCGCACTGCCAATTGATTGCGGTACTTAGATTCAGAAGTGTAATTTGAGGCAAATGAGTAAGCCCCTGAGTCTTAGTCTCCTTACCTGGGAAAGACGGAAATATCTGGGCCTCAGGGCATTGAAAGGTTTGATGGGATAATGTGGGTAAAGCTCAAGGACAGGATTAGGACAGTGGACAGGAAATGGAAACTCATATCACAACAAGCAGAAACCTCTCTCATGGGTGTTTTCCAAATGTTCTACAAAAATTATTCTTTGTATGGTCCAAAAAATTGCAAAACAAACCCAAGACTGTTATTGTAAAAGGACATCCCCTCAACAGCTCTGGGTAGAGTGACATGCCAGGTTCCAGCCCCCTCAGAGGGATCAGGGTATGGCTCTTGGATGGGGTCTCCCACAGTTGGCCAAGCCACCCTTACAAAATGGTCTCACCACCCTCCCTGACAGGTAGGAAGGTTTTCACATCCTCCTGACAGAGGAAGTGACATTCCCAGTAATAATACCAAAATAATTCAACGCCTACAGCTCCACTCTCAGCAAACACTTCTTGTTCATGAGATCTTTGAATGGCTATGAAGAGGAGAGAAAAAAACAAGACAATCACCAAGATGCAAAGGGAGAGGATGACTTCAAGTTCTGAGCTGCCTTGACTTTGAACCCCTTCCCTCGCCCATGCGGAGCTAGAGTCTATGCCAGGACGTCAAGGAGTCAGAAGCTGAGTTTTTCTAAAACAGACCATCTCTTCTTCAGTTTCAAAGAGGATGAGGGCTCAGAAATCAGTGCTCAAGGCTGGAACAGAATTCTAATAGAAAGGCTAATTTATATAAAATTTGAGTTCCATTTATGCTACCCACCGCTGCCATAGAATCTCCTAAAATACATCTCTGACTTGCCCACTCTGCTGCTCACAAGGCCCTCTCCATCTCTCCAGCCCTAGCAAATCCAACCCAGAGTGCCCGCATGACCACAGAGGCCCCCACTCTCTGATTCCTACCTTGACTCTCTCTGCTTCAGCAAACTCCTCACTCTTCCTGCATGTGCTCCCTGCCCACTCACCCTTCCTCATCCTACTCCTCTGGGAGGATCCTTCTGTCTCCACATCTCCGAACCCACCCATTCTTCCAGTCCACTGCCAGTGGCAAGTATCCCATCAGCTCAGCCTGGCCCCTCATCTCAACTTCCTCACCCACTGTCACCTCTTCTCTTTCTGAACATGCACATACATTTGTTGCTGTCAAACACAGGAGTTCAGAGCATCCAACTAGAAGATGTTTTCTGAAGGGTGGGTATGACTTATAATTTTGATTCAGCTTTGATTGCCCTTAACACAGTGTCTTGCGCATAATTCAGGCACAAGGAATCCTCCCTGGGTAAATGCAAGAATACTAGGAATGTCCTGGCATGACTCTCCCAGAGTTTGGCTACCTGGCTGAGGGTTTCCCATACGTACGGGGTACCCAACTCCTCAGAGAATCCCTCCTCTTGTAGTGGATCCCTGTTCCGATGGCTCATTAATGCTGCCTATGCCAGCTTCCTGGAGCAAGTGATCATTACATCCAGACTAGTTTCAGAAATAAAGAAACAGTGAGTAGAAAAACATTTTATTGTCCTTCTTTGGTCCTGGCTTTTATGAACAAGGTGAAATACTGTAACAGAAGATTGGAGTAATTTTAGCTGGAAAAAGTTAAAGTAGGTAGTTGAGGGAAGGGGTGAAAAACAAAATAAAAACTAGGAAATGTCCAGGAATGATGAACAGTCAGTGACATTTCTGTGCTGACCCAGGGTGACCTGCTGGCTCGGTCCCTGTACGTCAGGACAGTGATATCCTGCCCAGCTGGTTTCTGGGTTCTACTCTATGGTGATCTTGCTAATTTGGCAGGTGATTTTTTTTTTAACATAATGGGTATAGATATATAGTGGATATATCACCTACGGTGCTTTGTTCTGATTAAAGAGCACACTTATTACAGAAAATTGGAAAACAGAAAAAAATTCAATAGAGAAAATAAAAATACCCCATAATCACACCACTCAGAATTGATCTCCATTAACTCCCAACTTTCAGGGCCTTTGTATCTGAGTCTGGATCAAAAACGGACATTTGTGTTTGGCTTTTGGGTGACATTTGCATTGCACTGCTGACTCTACAACGTTAAAGCTGGAAAGACTAACTAGCTAGACAGCACCTCTAGTCAACCTTCTGTGTTTAGAGAGGAGAAGGAGGCCAGAGAGAGGAAGTGGAAGGGGTGAAGCCAAGCTTTGGTCTCTTTCCCTTCACCTTAAAATCGTATCTTTCCCTCCACTCTTCACCTTCAAAATATCTCTCAGCTTGAGCCTAATCATTTCCCTTCCTCTTCCATAGGCCCTCATACATCTTCTCCATGGCCCATAGAAAAAGCCACAAGGACCACCTCAAAGGCTAATATTTATTGAAGAGGATTATTAATACTAATAATCAATAACTATGAGAGACGTCCCATAGTTAGCCCATTTTTACAGATGAGGACTGAGCTGAGAGAGTTAGCAGCTTGGCTAAGATCTCTTAGATAGGAAGTGCTGAGATCCAGGATATGAATCCAGAGCTTATAATTCCAGAGTCTTGAACCAAACACTGTTCTATCTGGCCGTGACACTAACCAAAAAAAAAACGTTCTAGATCCAACTGATTTGATTTGTGTCTTAAACCATTACATACTTATTTAACAGTATGGAAATCATGAGTGTATAGCTTGATGAACTATCCAAAGGGGACACACCTGGCAACCAGTACCTACAAGCGATAGAACATTGCTGACTCTCCAGGAGCCCCCTCCTGGACCCAACCCCAGTCACTGCTTTTGCTTCCCCAAGAGTAACAAATATTCTCACTTCTTTATTAGTTTTGCTTGTTTTTGAATTTCATTTAAGTGGATTCATACAGAATATACTCTTTTAGGTCAGGCTTCTCTCATTATGTTTATGAATTTCAAACATATTTACGAATGTGGCTATAGTTCATTTTTATTTCTCACAGCATACCATTATAAAAACTGTACCCTACTTTGTTTATCCTTTCTATCAGTGATGCACATTTGCATTGTTTCAAGTTTACAGAATTACCAAATAATGCTGCTCTGAACATTCTTTCACATGGTGAACACATGTAGGCATTTCTATTGGATCTTGACCTAAGAGAGGAATTTGGGCTCATGGAGTGTGTGTAAGTCCGTCTTGAGGAGATACTACCAGAGAGCTTCTGAAAGTGGTGGTAGCAGTTGACACCCACAGCAGGGTATGAAAGCCCAGTGACTCTCCATCCTCACCAACACTTGGTGTTGTTGTTGGTTTTTATTTTAATCATTGTGTATTGGTATCATCTCGTGGTTTTAATTTGCATTTGCCTGACAAGTGGCCATGTTGTGCACCTTTTCAAATACTTATTGGCCATTTGGTTGTCTTTTCTGTAAAATTCCTGCTCAAATCCTTTGCTCATTTTTTCTGGTATATTGTCTATTTTTTTTTAATAATTTATGGTAGTTACATACCCTATATGAGGCTTTTTCCAGATAAAAAATGGCAAGTGTTTATCCCCATTCTTTTCTTGCCTTCTTATCTTCTTTAAGGTATCTTTTGATGAAGAGAAGTTCTAAATCGTAATAAGGTCCAGTTTATTCATTTTTGTCTCTATGTTTAGCGTACCCTGTGACCTATCCAAGAAATCTCCCTGCTCCAAGCCATAAAAATATTCTCCTGTGTTACCTACTAAAGATGTCATCAATTGAAATGGCCACATTTGGATGTAAAATCCACCTGGAATTGACTTTTCTTTATGGCATGAGGTGTCACAGTCAAGGTGAAGTTGTTCCCCATATGGTATGGACAGCCAGTGCCCCGGGGCCATTTCCTGGAAGACCCTCTTCTCCCCACTGCTCTGCCTCCTCTTCTGTCACCAACAGATGTTCGTGTGTGTGGGTCTCAGGAGCACTCTTGTCTTCCTGCTTCTCCCTGTGGCTGTCCTTGCACTAGGACAGCACGCTGCCCTGAGGACTGTAGCTTTATACCAAGGCTTCATTTCTGGGAGTGGGAGCCCTGCAAGCTTGTTCTCCTTCAAGGTTGTCTTGACTATATGTTGCCTCTTGTATTTCTATGGAAACTTTGAAATTGGATAGGCAGTGTCCACAAGTGTCTGCTGACATACTTTATTGTGATTGTATGAATCTGTAGCTCAATTAAGGGAGAAGTGACATCTTAACATCACATAGCAAAAGAAACAAACAAAAACACCAAAAAAAAAAAAAAACTGAACCAAACCAAAGCATCATAATAAAAAACGAAGAAATAATAAATCGGGAAGACATATTGCCAATTCATGTCAGGAAGGGGCTCATAGCCCCAATATATAAAAGATTCCTAGAAATTGCTAAGAAAAAGAACAGACACACAGTAGAAAAACTGGCAAAAGACATGAAACCACACTTTGCAGTAAAAGAGATATACATAGCCCCAAATATATGAAAATATGCTTAAGCTTAGTCATAGTATGATCAAATTGTCAAATCTGAAATGTGACAAAGCTAGGGGAGAAATGGGGAAGGGGTTCCCGCCTCCCTAGGCTCTTCAGTCCCACCAGGTCCAGCACCCTGAGGACGTACCTGACTGCAATGTGTGGGCTTGCGGGTCTTCAGAGGCTGTGGGGAGCTCAGAGGCTGTAGATAAGGCATCGTAAAGAACTCACCTCATAAGCAGAGCAGCTGGTGCAGTGCACATTCCAGAGGCCAAGCAGGGCTCAGGTGCAATCATTGTCCTGGGTCGTGCACATGGCCACATGTGAGCGCTGGGCCCTCGGCAGGAGACCCGGCCAATCCTGCTCCATGTCCACCACCATCTGCCCATGTTAGGAGGCCTGTGCACTTCTGCCCACCTGAGCCTACCCTCTCTGACACCCCATCCAGGGTTGACAGAGCCTGAAAACATGTCCTCATAGGCATAAGCTTAGGAAGTTCTGCCTTCAAGCCCTCTTGAGAATCTGAGGCCAATAAAGATGCAGAGTAACCCAGACCACAGGAGGGAGTTGGAATCTAGAAGATCAGGCAGGGCTCTGGCTTCCTTGGCCAAGGCTCAACCCCTTCCCTTCGGGTTTTCTTTGGAAATGAGAAACCTTAAGGTCCTAGGGGAGCCCTGCCTACCCCTCTCCATTTGGGGCCATCTTCCTGTTGCATCCTCTCATACACAGGCACTCTCACACCGATTTCTCCTGTGTGGACCATACAGGGTCCCCAGGAAAGAGCAGACACCAGGGAAGTGACAACAGCCAGCGGAGAAAGCAGTCGGAGGCAGCTGTGCCATAGGCAGTAGCATCCATCCTCCTGGCTACATGCCCAGAAGGCCCGAGATGGACTGAAGAATCCCTGAGGTTTCTAGGTGTGTACCTGTTCCAAGGGCATCCCTGGCCCAGCCTGGACCCACAGGACTGGGGAGCTGGAGTCCACTTCTGTGGGACCTGCTACTCTGATGAGCCCATTCTCCCCTTGTGTAGACATTGGGTAGAGGAGAGAAGACCTTGCTGGCCTCCTGTGTAAAGTGGAGTGTGTCCAGTGGGTGACTCCCTGGGTTCCATATGATGCTCACGAAGTGTCTGTGGCCCTTGGTTCTCCATCGATGACGCCCTGTGCTCTGAGCACCTGAGAAAATGCTTTCCCACAACCTAGAGATCCTAAGGAACTGAGACAGGCTTGGGGGTTCGGGTGGATGAAAACCTGGGATAAGGAAGAACATGCCAGAGCACTGTACACTGAGTCCAGAGTCCAGGGACAAGGCCAGTCCTTGTTGGACTCCCGGGTCCTCACTTGGCAGGAGAGGGGAATCATTGCTTGGCTGAGGTTAGGATGCCTCCTGAGAAAAGAGGACACCCAAGTGGAGGGACAGAAAGATGAGGGAGAGGGAGGCTCC